>NC_092878.1:79928578-80002991 GCF_028372415.1 Notamacropus eugenii | reverse complement strand
AAGGATAGTGTTAGGGTTACAGTTAGGTTTAGGGTTAGTTTTCGTAGAATTGAGGGTTAGTCTTAGGGTGAGGGTTAGGGTTAGAATCAAGCATAGTTTTAGTGTTAGCGTTAGGGTTAGTGTAAGCATTAGAGTGCATTTAGAGGTAGGGGTAGCGGTAGGATTAGGATTTGGGTTAGGGTTAGTGATGGTAGAATCGAGGTTTAGGTTTAGGCTTAGGGTCATGATTGCATTTTGGATCAGAATCGAGTGTATTTAGGCTTTGGGTTAGTGTTCAAATTGACGATTTAGTGTTAGGGTTTGAATCGAGCACCTTTAGAGTTAGAATTAGGGTTTGAATTCAGTGCATTTAGGGTTAAAGTTAGGGTTAGGGTTAGGTTTACGGTCAGGGTTAAAATCGAGAGCATTTAAGGATAGTGCTAGGGTTAGAGTTAGGTTTAGGGTTAAGTTTCGTAGAATCGAGGGTTAAGCTTAGTGTTAGGCTTAGGGTGAGGGTTATGGTTAGAATCAAGCACAGTGTTAGTGTTATCGTTAGGGTAAGGGTTAGGGTTAAAGTGCTTTTAGGGCTAGTGGTAGGGGTAGGGTGAGGATTAGGGTTAAGGTTTGTGTTGGTAGAATCGAGGTTTCAGTTTAGGCTTAGGGTCAGGATTGCATTTTGGATCAGAATCGAGTGTATTTAGGAGTAGGGTTAGTGTTGAGATTGACGATTAAGTGTTAGGCTTAGAATTGAGCACATTAGGGTTAGAGTTATGGTTAGAATCCACTGCATTTCGGCTTAGGGTTAGGGTTAAGGTTAGAATCAGGCGCATTTTTATTGTTCTGGTTTTCGTTAGCGTATGGCTTAGAGTTAATTAAGGGGCAGGGCTAGGAGTAGGGTTAGGATTAGGGTTAGGGTTTGTGTTGGTAGAATCGAGGTTTAGGTTTAGGCTTAGGGTCAGGATTGCATTTTGGATCAGAATCGAGTGTATTTAGGCTTTGGGTTACTGTTCAAATTGACGATTTAGTGTTAGGGTGTGAATCGAGCACATTTAGGGTTAGAGTTATGGTTAGAATTCAGTGCATTTAGGGTTAGTGTTAGGGTTAGGTTTAGGGTCAGGGTTAAATCGAGAGCATTTAAGGATAGTGCTAGGGTTAGAGTTAGGTTTAGCGTTCGCTTTCGTAGAATCGAGGGTTAGGCTTAAGGTTAGGCTTGGGGTTAGGGTTAGGGTTAGAAGCAAGGGCATTTTTAGTGTTGTGGTTTTCGTCAGGGTATGGCTTAGAGTGCATTTAGGGGTAGGGGTATGAGTAGAGTTAGGATTAGGGTAAAGGTTTGTATTGGTAGAATCGAGGTTTAGGGTTAGGCTTAGGGTCAGGAATGGCTTTTGGGTTAGAATCGAGTGCATTTAGGCTTAGGGATAGTGTTGAAATTGACGATTTAGTGTTAGGGTTAGAATCGAGCACATTTAGGGTTAGAGTTTTGCTTAGAATTCGTTAGGGTTAGGGTTAGTGTTAGGGGTAGGGGTAGGGTTAGAGTGCATTTAGGGCTAGTGGTAGGGGTAGGGTTAGGATTAGGGTTACGGTTTGTATTGGTAGAATCGAAGTTTAGGGTTAGGCTTCGGGTCAGGATTGCCTCTTGGGTTAGAATCGGGTGCATTTAGGGTTAGGGTTAGTGTTGAGATTGGCGATTTAGTGTTAGGCTTAGAATCAAGCACATGAGGGTTAGAGTTATGGTTAGAATCCACTGCATTTAGGCTTAGGGTTAAGGTTAGGGTTATTAGGGTCAGGGTTAGAATCGAGAGCATTTAAGGATAGTGCTAGGGTTAGAGTTAGGTTTAGGGTTAGCTTTCGTAGAATCGAGGGTTAGGCTTAGGGTTAGGCTTAGGGTGAGGGTTAGGGTTAGAATCAAGCACAGTTTTAGTGTTAGCGTTAGGGTGAGGGTTAGGGTTAAAGTGCTTTTAGGGCTAGAGGAAGCGATAGGGTTAGGATTAGGGTTAAGGTTTGTGTTGGTAGAATCGAAGTTTAGGGTTAGGCTTAGGGTCAAGATTGCCTTTTGGGTTAGAATCGAGTGCATTTATGGTTAGGGTTAGTGTTGAGATTGACGATTTAGTGTTAGGCTTGGAATCAAGCACATGAGGGTTAGAGTTATGGTTAGAATCCACTGCATTTAGGCTTAGGGTTAGGGTTAGGGTTATTAGGGTCAGGGTTAGAATCGAGAGCATTTAAGGATAGTGCTAGGGTTAGAGTTATGTTTAGCGTTCACTTTCGTAGAATCGAGGGTTAGGCTTAAGGTTAGGTTTAGGCTTAGGGTTAGGGTTAGAATCAGGCGCATTTTTAGTGTTCTGGTTTTCGTTAGGGTATGGCTTAGAGTGCATTTAGGGGTAGGGGTAGAAGTAGGGTTAGGATAGGTTTAAGGTTTGTGTTGGTAGAATCGAGGTTTAGGATTAGGCTGAGGGTCAGGAATGGCTTTTGGGTTAGAATCCAGTGCATTTAGGCTTAGGGATAGTGTTGAAATTGACGATTTCGTTTTAGCGTTAGAATCAAGCACATTTAGGGATAGAGTTATGGTTAGATTTCGTTAGGGTTACGGTTAGTGTTAGGGTTAGGGGTATGGCTAGAGTGCATTTAGGGGTAGGGCTTGGGGCACGGTTAGAATTAAGGTTAGGGTTAGTGTTGGTAGAATCGAGGGTTAGGGTTAGGCTCAGGGTCAATATTCCCATTTAGGTTAGAATCGAGTGCATTGAGGCTTAAGGTTACTGTTGAGATTGACGAATTAGTGTTAGGGTTAGAATCAAGAACATTACCTTTAGAGTTATGGTTAGAATCCAGTGCATTTAGGGTTAGGCTTAGGCTTAGGGTTACGGTTATGTTTAGGGTGAGGGTTAGAATCGAGTGCATTTAAGGATAGTGTTAGGGGTAGAGTTAGGTTTAGGGTTAGCTTTCGTAGAATCGAGGGTTAGGCTTCGGGTTAGGGTTAGCGTTAGGGTTAGGGTTAGAATCAGGCGCAATTTTAGTGTTATGGTTGGGGTTAGGGTATGGCTTAGAGTGCATTTAGGGGTAGGGGTAGGAGTAGGGTTAGGATTAGTCTTAAGGTTTGTGTTGGTAGAATCGAGGTTTAAGGTTAGGCTAAGGGTCAGGATTGCCTTTTGGGTTAGAATCGAGTGCATTTAGGGTTAGAGTTAGTGTTGAGATTGACGATTTAGTATTAGGGTTATAATCGAGCACATTCGGGTTAGAGTTATGGTTAGAATCCAGTGCATTTAGGGTTAGGATTAGGGTTAGGGTTAGGGTTAGGGTTGGTTTAGGGTCAGGGTTAGAATCGAGAGAATTTAAGGACAGTGCTAGGCTTAGAGTTAGGTTTAGGGTTAGCTTTCATAGAATCGAGGGTTAGGCTTAGGATTAGGCTTAGGGTGAGGGTTAGGGTTAGAATCAAGCACAGTTTTAGTGTTAGCCTTAGGGTGAGGGTTAGGGTTAAAGTGCTTTTAGGGCTAGTGGTAGGGGTAGGGGTAGGATTAGGGTTAAGGTTTGTGTTGGTAGAATCGAGGTTTAGATTTGGGCTTAGTGTCAGGATTGCATTTTGGATCAGAATCGGGTGTATTTAGACTTTGCGTTAGTGTTCAAATTGACGATTTAGTGTTAGGGTTTGAATCGAGCACATTTAGGGTTAGAGTTATGGTTAGAATTCAGTGCATTTAGGGTTAGGGTTAGGGTTAGGGTTAGGTTTAGGGTCAGGTTTAGAATCGAGAGCATTTCAGGATAGTGCTAGCGTTAGAGTTAGGTTTAGCGTTCGCTTTCATAGAATCGAGGGTTAGGCTGAAGGTTAGGCTTAGGGTTAGGGTTAGGGTTAGAATCAGGCGCATTTTTAGTGTTCTGGTTTTCGTTAGGGTATGGCTTAGAGTGCATTTAGGGGTAGGGGTAGGAGTAGGGGTAGGATTAGGGTTAAGGTGTGTGTTGGTAGAATCGAAGTTTAGGGTTAGGCTTAGGGTCAGGAATGGCTTCTTGGTTAGAATCGAGTGCATATAGGCTTAGGGATAGTGTTGAAATTGACGATTTAGTTTTAGCGTTAGAATCAAGCACATTTAGGGATAGAGTTATGGTTAGAATTCGTTAGGGTTAAGGTTAGTGGTAGAGTTAGGGGTATGGTTAGAGTGCATTTAGCGGTAGGGGTTGGGGCACGGTTAGAATTAAGGTTAGGGTCAGTGTTGGAAGAATCGAGGTTTAGGGTTAGGCTCAGGGTCAGGATTGCCTTTTGGGTTAGAATCGAGTCCATTTAGGCTTGCGGTTACTGTTGAGATTGACGAATTAGTGTTAGGGTTAGAATCAAGAACATTACAGTTAGAGTTATGGTTAGAATCCAGTGCATATAGGGTTAGGCTTAGGCTTACGGTTACGGTTATGTTTAGGGTGAGTGCTAGAATCGAGTGCATTTAAGGATAGTGTTAGGGTTACAGTTAGGTTTAGGGTTAGTTTTCGTAGAATTGAGGGTTAGTCTTAGGGTGAGGGTTAGGGTTAGAATCAAGCATAGTTTTAGTGTTAGCGTTAGGGTTAGTGTAAGCATTAGAGTGCATTTAGAGGTAGGGGTAGCGGTAGGATTAGGATTTGGGTTAGGGTTAGTGATGGTAGAATCGAGGTTTAGGTTTAGGCTTAGGGTCATGATTGCATTTTGGATCAGAATCGAGTGTATTTAGGCTTTGGGTTAGCGTTCAAATTGACGATTTAGTGTTAGGGTTTGAATCGAGCACCTTTAGAGTTAGAATTAGGGTTTGAATTCAGTGCATTTAGGGTTAAAGTTAGGGTTAGGGTTAGGTTTACGGTCAGGGTTAAAATCGAGAGCATTTAAGGATAGTGCTAGGGTTAGAGTTAGGTTTAGGGTTAACTTTCGTAGAATCGAGGGTTAGGCTTAGTGTTAGGCTTAGGGTGAGGGTTATGGTTAGAATCAAGCACAGTGTTAGTGTTATCGTTAGGGTAAGGGTTAGGGGTTAAAGTGCTTTTAGGGCTAGTGGTAGGGGTAGGGTGAGGATTAGGGTTAAGGTTTGTGTTGGTAGAATCGAGGTTTCAGTTTAGGCTTAGGGTCAGGATTGCATTTTGGATCAGAATCGAGTGTATTTAGGAGTAGGGTTAGTGTTGAGATTGACGATTAAGTGTTAGGCTTAGAATTGAGCACATTAGGGTTAGAGTTATGGTTAGAATCCACTGCATTTCGGCTTAGGGTTAGGGTTAAGGTTAGAATCAGGCGCATTTTTATTGTTCTGGTTTTCGTTAGCGTATGGCTTAGAGTTAATTAAGGGGCAGGGCTAGGAGTAGGGTTAGGATTAGGGTTAGGGTTTGTGTTGGTAGAATCGAGGTTTAGGTTTAGGCTTAGGGTCAGGATTGCATTTTGGATCAGAATCGAGTGTATTTAGGCTTTGGGTTACTGTTCAAATTGACGATTTAGTGTTAGGGTTTGAATCGAGCACATTTAGGGTTAGAGTTATGGTTAGAATTCAGTGCATTTAGGGTTAGTGTTAGGGTTAGGTTTAGGGTCAGGGTTAAATCGAGAGCATTTAAGGATAGTGCTAGGGATAGAGTTAGGTTTAGCGTTCGCTTTCGTAGAATCGAGGGTTAGGCTTAAGGTTAGGCTTGGGGTTAGGGTTAGGGTTAGAAGCAAGGGCATTTTTAGTGTTGTGGTTTTCGTCAGGGTATGGCTTAGAGTGCATTTAGGGGTAGGGGTATGAGTAGAGTTAGGATTAGGGTAAAGGTTTGTATTGGTAGAATCGAGGTTTAGGGTTAGGCTTAGGGTCAGGAATGGCTGTTGGGTTAGAATCGAGTGCATTTAGGCTTAGGGATAGTGTTGAAATTGACGATTTAGTGTTAGGGTTAGAATCGAGCACATTTAGGGTTAGAGTTTTGCTTAGAATTCGTTAGGGTTAGGGTTAGTGTTAGGGGTAGGGGTAGGGTTAGAGTGCATTTAGGGCTAGTGGTAGGGGTAGGGTTAGGATTAGGGTTACGGTTTGTATTGGTAGAATCGAAGTTTAGGGTTAGGCTTCGGGTCAGGATTGCCTCTTGGGTTAGAATCGGGTGCATTTAGGGTTAGGGTTAGTGTTGAGATTGGCGATTTAGTGTTAGGCTTAGAATCAAGCACATGAGGGTTAGAGTTATGGTTAGAATCCACTGCATTTAGGCTTAGGGTTAAGGTTAGGGTTATTAGGGTCAGGGTTAGAATCGAGAGCATTTAAGGATAGTGCTAGGGTTAGAGTTAGGTTTAGGGTTAGCTTTCGTAGAATCGAGGGTTAGGCTTAGGGTTAGGCTTAGGGTGAGGGTTAGGGTTAGAATCAAGCACAGTTTTAGTGTGAGCGTTAGGGTGAGGGTTAGGGTTAAAGTGCTTTTAGGGCTAGAGGAAGCGATAGGGTTAGGATTAGGGTTAAGGTTTGTGTTGGTAGAATCGAAGTTTAGGGTTAGGCTTAGGGTCAAGATTGCCTTTTGGGTTAGAATCGAGTGCATTTATGGTTAGGGTTAGTGTTGAGATTGACGATTTAGTGTTAGGCTTGGAATCAAGCACATGAGCGTTAGAGTTATGGTTAGAATCCACTGCATTTAGGCTTAGGGTTAGGGTTAGGGTTATTAGGGTCAGGGTTAGAATCGAGAGCATTTAAGGATAGTGCTAGGGTTAGAGTTATGTTTAGCGTTCACTTTCGTAGAATCGAGGGTTAGGCTTAAGGTTAGGTTTAGGCTTAGGGTTAGGGTTAGAATCAGGCGCATTTTTAGTGTTCTGGTTTTCGTTAGGGTATGGCTTAGAGTGCATTTAGGGGTAGGGGTAGAAGTAGGGTTAGGATAGGTTTAAGGTTTGTGTTGGTAGAATCGAGGTTTAGGATTAGGCTGAGGGTCAGGAATGGCTTTTGGGTTAGAATCCAGTGCATTTAGGCTTAGGGATAGTGTTGAAATTGACGATTTCGTTTTAGCGTTAGAATCAAGCACATTTAGGGATAGAGTTATGGTTAGATTTCCTTAGGGTTACGGTTAGTGTTAGGGTTAGGGGTATGGCTAGAGTGCATTTAGCGGTAGGGCTTGGGGCACGGTTAGAATTAAGGTTAGGGTTAGTGTTGGTAGAATCGAGGGTTAGGGTTAGGCTCAGGGTCAATATTCCCATTTAGGTTAGAATCGAGTGCATTGAGGCTTAAGGTTACTGTTGAGATTGACGAATTAGTGTTAGGGTTAGAATCAAGAACATTACCTTTAGAGTTATGGTTAGAATCCAGTGCATTTAGGGTTAGGCTTAGGCTTAGGGTTAGGGTTATGTTTAGGGTGAGGGTTAGAATCGAGTGCATTTAAGGATAGTGTTAGGGGTAGAGTTAGGTTTGGGGTTAGCTTTCGTAGAATCGAGGTTTAGGCTTCGGGTTAGGGTTAGCGTTAGGGTTAGGGTTAGAATCAGGCGCAATTTTAGTGTTATGGTTGGGGTTAGGGTATGGCTTAGAGTGCATTTAGGGGTAGGGGTAGGAGTAGGGTTAGGATTAGTCTTAAGGTTTGTGTTGGTAGAATCGAGGTTTAAGGTTAGGCTAAGGGTCAGGATTGCCTTTTGGGTTAGAATCGAGTGCATTTAGGGTTAGAGTTAATGTTGAGATTGACGATTTAGTATTAGGGTTATAATCGAGCACATTAGGGTTAGAGTTATGGTTAGAATCCAGTGCATTTAGGGTTAGGATTAGGGTTAGGGTTAGGGTTAGGGTTAGGTTTAGGGTCAGGGTTAGAATCGAGAGAATTTAAGGACAGTGCTAGGCTTAGAGTTAGGTTTAGGGTTAGCTTTTGTAGAATCGAGGGTTAGGCTTAGGATTAGGCTTAGGGTGAGGGTTCGGGTTAGAATCAAGCACACTTTTAGTGTTAGCCTTAGGGTGAGTGTTAGGGTTAAAGTGCTTTTAGGGCTAGTGGTAGGGGTAGGGGTAGGATTAGGGTTAAGGTTTGTGTTGGTAGAATCGAGGTTTAGATTTAGGCTTAGTGTCAGGATTGCATTTTGGATCAGAATCGGGTGTATTTAGACTTTGCGTTAGTGTTCAAATTGATGATTTAGTGTTAGGGTTTGAATCGAGCACATTTAGGGTTAGAGTTATGGTTAGAATTCAGTGCATTTAGGGTTAGGGTTAGGGTTAGGGTTAGGTTTAGGGTCAGGGTTAGAATCGAGAGCATTTCAGGATAGTGCTAGCGTTAGAGTTAGGTTTAGCGTTCGCTTTCATAGAATCGAGGGTTAGGCTGAAGGTTAGGCTTAGGGTTAGGGTTAGGGTTGGAATCAGGCGCATTTTTAGTGTTCTGGTTTTCGTTACGGTATGGCTTAGAGTGCATTTAGGGGTAGGGGTAGGAGTAGGGGTAGGATTAGGGTTAAGGTGTGTGTTGGTAGAATCGAAGTTTAGGGTTAGGCTTAGGGTCAGGAATGGCTTCTTGGTTAGAATCGAGTGCATATAGGCTTAGGGATAGTGTTGAAATTGACGATTTAGTTTTAGCGTTAGAATCAAGCACATTTAGGCATAGAGTTATGGTTAGAATTCGTTAGGGTTAAGGTTAGTGGTAGAGTTAGGGGTATGGTTAGAGTGCATTTAGCGGTAGGGGTTGGGGCACGGTTAGAATTAAGGTTAGGGTCAGTGTTGGTAGAATCGAGGTTTAGGGTTAGGCTCAGGGTCAGGATTGCCTTTTGGGTTAGAATCGAGTGCATTTATGGTTAGGGTTAGTGTTGAGATTGACGAATTAGTGTTAGGGTTAGAATCAAGAACATTACAGTTAGAGTTATGGTTAGAATCCAGTGCATTTAGGGTTAGGCTTAGGCTTACGGTTACGGTTATGTTTAGGGTGAGTGCTAGAATCGAGTGCATTTAAGGATAGTGTTAGGGTTACAGTTAGGTTTAGGGTTAGTTTTCGTAGAATTGAGGGTTAGTCTTAGGGTGAGGGTTAGGGTTAGAATCAAGCATAGTTTTAGTGTTAGCGTTAGGGTTAGTGTAAGCATTAGAGTGCATTTAGAGGTAGGGGTAGCGGTAGGATTAGGATTTGGGTTAGGGTTAGTGATGGTAGAATCGAGGTTTAGGTTTAGGCTTAGGGTCATGATTGCATTTTGGATCAGAATCGAGTGTATTTAGGCTTTGGGTTAGTGTTCAAATTGACGATTTAGTGTTAGGGTTTGAATCGAGCACCTTTAGAGTTAGAATTAGGGTTTGAATTCAGTGCATTTAGGGTTAAAGTTAGGGTTAGGGTTAGGTTTACGGTCAGGGTTAAAATCGAGAGCATTTAAGGATAGTGCTAGGGTTAGAGTTAGGTTTAGGGTTAAGTTTCGTAGAATCGAGGGTTAAGCTTAGTGTTAGGCTTAGGGTGAGGGTTATGGTTAGAATCAAGCACAGTGTTAGTGTTATCGTTAGGGTAAGGGTTAGGGTTAAAGTGCTTTTAGGGCTAGTGGTAGGGGTAGGGTGAGGATTAGGGTTAAGGTTTGTGTTGGTAGAATCGAGGTTTCAGTTTAGGCTTAGGGTCAGGATTGCATTTTGGATCAGAATCGAGTGTATTTAGGAGTAGGGTTAGTGTTGAGATTGACGATTAAGTGTTAGGCTTAGAATTGAGCACATTAGGGTTAGAGTTATGGTTAGAATCCACTGCATTTCGGCTTAGGGTTAGGGTTAAGGTTAGAATCAGGCGCATTTTTATTGTTCTGGTTTTCGTTAGCGTATGGCTTAGAGTTAATTAAGGGGCAGGGCTAGGAGTAGGGTTAGGATTAGGGTTAGGGTTTGTGTTGGTAGAATCGAGGTTTAGGTTTAGGCTTAGGGTCAGGATTGCATTTTGGATCAGAATCGAGTGTATTTAGGCTTTGGGTTACTGTTCAAATTGACGATTTAGTGTTAGGGTTTGAATCGAGCACATTTAGGGTTAGAGTTATGGTTAGAATTCAGTGCATTTAGGGTTAGTGTTAGGGTTAGGTTTAGGGTCAGGGTTAAATCGAGAGCATTTAAGGATAGTGCTAGGGTTAGAGTTAGGTTTAGCGTTCGCTTTCGTAGAATCGAGGGTTAGGCTTAAGGTTAGGCTTGGGGTTAGGGTTAGGGTTAGAAGCAAGGGCATTTTTAGTGTTGTGGTTTTCGTCAGGGTATGGCTTAGAGTGCATTTAGGGGTAGGGGTATGAGTAGAGTTAGGATTAGGGTAAAGGTTTGTATTGGTAGAATCGAGGTTTAGGGTTAGGCTTAGGGTCAGGAATGGCTTTTGGGTTAGAATCGAGTGCATTTAGGCTTAGGGATAGTGTTGAAATTGACGATTTAGTGTTAGGGTTAGAATCGAGCACATTTAGGGTTAGAGTTTTGCTTAGAATTCGTTAGGGTTAGGGTTAGTGTTAGGGGTAGGGGTAGGGTGAGAGTGCATTTAGGGCTAGTGGTAGGGGTAGGGTTAGGATTAGGGTTACGGTTTGTATTGGTAGAATCGAAGTTTAGGGTTAGGCTTCGGGTCAGGATTGCCTCTTGGGTTAGAATCGGGTGCATTTAGGGTTAGGGTTAGTGTTGAGATTGGCGATTTAGTGTTAGGCTTAGAATCAAGCACATGAGGGTTAGAGTTATGGTTAGAATCCACTGCATTTAGGCTTAGGGTTAAGGTTAGGGTTATTAGGGTCAGGGTTAGAATCGAGAGCATTTAAGGATAGTGCTAGGGTTAGAGTTAGGTTTAGGGTTAGCTTTCGTAGAATCGAGGGTTAGGCTTAGGGTTAGGCTTAGGGTGAGGGTTAGGGTTAGAATCAAGCACAGTTTTAGTGTTAGCGTTAGGGTGAGGGTTAGGGTTAAAGTGCTTTTAGGGCTAGAGGAAGCGATAGGGTTAGGATTAGGGTTAAGGTTTGTGTTGGTAGAATCGAAGTTTAGGGTTAGGCTTAGGGTCAAGATTGCCTTTTGGGTTAGAATCGAGTGCATTTATGGTTAGGGTTAGTGTTGAGATTGACGATTTAGTGTTAGGCTTGGAATCAAGCACATGAGCGTTAGAGTTATGGTTAGAATCCACTGCATTTAGGCTTAGGGTTAGGGTTAGGGTTATTAGGGTCAGGGTTAGAATCGAGAGCATTTAAGGATAGTGCTAGGGTTAGAGTTATGTTTAGCGTTCACTTTCGTAGAATCGAGGGTTAGGCTTAAGGTTAGGTTTAGGCTTAGGGTTAGGGTTAGAATCAGGCGCATTTTTAGTGTTCTGGTTTTCGTTAGGGTATGGCTTAGAGTGCATTTAGGGGTAGGGGTAGAAGTAGGGTTAGGATAGGTTTAAGGTTTGTGTTGGTAGAATCGAGGTTTAGGATTAGGCTGAGGGTCAGGAATGGCTTTTGGGTTAGAATCCAGTGCATTTAGGCTTAGGGATAGTGTTGAAATTGACGATTTCGTTTTAGCGTTAGAATCAAGCACATTTAGGGATAGAGTTATGGTTAGATTTCGTTAGGGTTACGGTTAGTGTTAGGGTTAGGGGTATGGCTAGAGTGCATTTAGGGGTAGGGCTTGGGGCACGGTTAGAATTAAGGTTAGGGTTAGTGTTGGTAGAATCGAGGGTTAGGGTTAGGCTCAGGGTCAATATTCCCATTTAGGTTAGAATCGAGTGCATTGAGGCTTAAGGTTACTGTTGAGATTGACGAATTAGTGTTAGGGTTAGAATCAAGAACATTACCTTTAGAGTTATGGTTAGAATCCAGTGCATTTAGGGTTAGGCTTAGGCTTAGGGTTACGGTTATGTTTAGGGTGAGGGTTAGAATCGAGTGCATTTAAGGATAGTGTTAGGGGTAGAGTTAGGTTTAGGGTTAGCTTTCGTAGAATCGAGGGTTAGGCTTCGGGTTAGGGTTAGCGTTAGGGTTAGGGTTAGAATCAGGCGCAATTTTAGTGTTATGGTTGGGGTTAGGGTATGGCTTAGAGTGCATTTAGGGGTAGGGGTAGGAGTAGGGTTAGGATTAGTCTTAAGGTTTGTGTTGGTAGAATCGAGGTTTAAGGTTAGGCTAAGGGTCAGGATTGCCTTTTGGGTTAGAATCGAGTGCATTTAGGGTTAGAGTTAGTGTTGAGATTGACGATTTAGTATTAGGGTTATAATCGAGCACATTCGGGTTAGAGTTATGGTTAGAATCCAGTGCATTTAGGGTTAGGATTAGGGTTAGGGTTAGGGTTAGGGTTGGTTTAGGGTCAGGGTTAGAATCGAGAGAATTTAAGGACAGTGCTAGGCTTAGAGTTAGGTTTAGGGTTAGCTTTCATAGAATCGAGGGTTAGGCTTAGGATTAGGCTTAGGGTGAGGGTTAGGGTTAGAATCAAGCACAGTTTTAGTGTTAGCCTTAGGGTGAGGGTTAGGGTTAAAGTGCTTTTAGGGCTAGTGGTAGGGGTAGGGGTAGGATTAGGGTTAAGGTTTGTGTTGGTAGAATCGAGGTTTAGATTTAGGCTTAGTGTCAGGATTGCATTTTGGATCAGAATCGGGTGTATTTAGACTTTGCGTTAGTGTTCAAATTGACGATTTAGTGTTAGGGTTTGAATCGAGCACATTTAGGGTTAGAGTTATGGTTAGAATTCAGTGCATTTAGGGTTAGGGTTAGGGTTAGGGTTAGGTTTAGGGTCAGGTTTAGAATCGAGAGCATTTCAGGATAGTGCTAGCGTTAGAGTTAGGTTTAGCGTTCGCTTTCATAGAATCGAGGGTTAGGCTGAAGGTTAGGCTTAGGGTTAGGGTTAGGGTTAGAATCAGGCGCATTTTTAGTGTTCTGGTTTTCGTTAGGGTATGGCTTAGAGTGCATTTAGGGGTAGGGGTAGGAGTAGGGGTAGGATTAGGGTTAAGGTGTGTGTTGGTAGAATCGAAGTTTAGGGTTAGGCTTAGGGTCAGGAATGGCTTCTTGGTTAGAATCGAGTGCATATAGGCTTAGGGATAGTGTTGAAATTGACGATTTAGTTTTAGCGTTAGAATCAAGCACATTTAGGGATAGAGTTATGGTTAGAATTCGTTAGGGTTAAGGTTAGTGGTAGAGTTAGGGGTATGGTTAGAGTGCATTTAGCGGTAGGGGTTGGGGCACGGTTAGAATTAAGGTTAGGGTCAGTGTTGGAAGAATCGAGGTTTAGGGTTAGGCTCAGGGTCAGGATTGCCTTTTGGGTTAGAATCGAGTCCATTTAGGCTTGCGGTTACTGTTGAGATTGACGAATTAGTGTTAGGGTTAGAATCAAGAACATTACAGTTAGAGTTATGGTTAGGATCCAGTGCATATAGGGTTAGGCTTAGGCTTACGGTTACGGTTATGTTTAGGGTGAGTGCTAGAATCGAGTGCATTTAAGGATAGTGTTAGGGTTACAGTTAGGTTTAGGGTTAGTTTTCGTAGAATTGAGGGTTAGTCTTAGGGTGAGGGTTAGGGTTAGAATCAAGCATAGTTTTAGTGTTAGCGTTAGGGTTAGTGTAAGCATTAGAGTGCATTTAGAGGTAGGGGTAGCGGTAGGATTAGGATTTGGGTTAGGGTTAGTGATGGTAGAATCGAGGTTTAGGTTTAGGCTTAGGGTCATGATTGCATTTTGGATCAGAATCGAGTGTATTTAGGCTTTGGGTTAGCGTTCAAATTGACGATTTAGTGTTAGGGTTTGAATCGAGCACCTTTAGAGTTAGAATTAGGGTTTGAATTCAGTGCATTTAGGGTTAAAGTTAGGGTTAGGGTTAGGTTTACGGTCAGGGTTAAAATCGAGAGCATTTAAGGATAGTGCTAGGGTTAGAGTTAGGTTTAGGGTTAACTTTCGTAGAATCGAGGGTTAGGCTTAGTGTTAGGCTTAGGGTGAGGGTTATGGTTAGAATCAAGCACAGTGTTAGTGTTATCGTTAGGGTAAGGGTTAGGGTTAAAGTGCTTTTAGGGCTAGTGGTAGGGGTAGGGTGAGGATTAGGGTTAAGGTTTGTGTTGGTAGAATCGAGGTTTCAGTTTAGGCTTAGGGTCAGGATTGCATTTTGGATCAGAATCGAGTGTATTTAGGAGTAGGGTTAGTGTTGAGATTGACGATTAAGTGTTAGGCTTAGAATTGAGCACATTAGGGTTAGAGTTATGGTTAGAATCCACTGCATTTCGGCTTAGGGTTAGGGTTAAGGTTAGAATCAGGCGCATTTTTATTGTTCTGGTTTTCGTTAGCGTATGGCTTAGAGTTAATTAAGGGGCAGGGCTAGGAGTAGGGTTAGGATTAGGGTTAGGGTTTGTGTTGGTAGAATCGAGGTTTAGGTTTAGGCTTAGGGTCAGGATTGCATTTTGGATCAGAATCGAGTGTATTTAGGCTTTGGGTTACTGTTCAAATTGACGATTTAGTGTTAGGGTTTGAATCGAGCACATTTAGGGTTAGAGTTATGGTTAGAATTCAGTGCATTTAGGGTTAGTGTTAGGGTTAGGTTTAGGGTCAGGGTTAAATCGAGAGCATTTAAGGATAGTGCTAGGGATAGAGTTAGGTTTAGCGTTCGCTTTCGTAGAATCGAGGGTTAGGCTTAAGGTTAGGCTTGGGG
Source organism: Notamacropus eugenii (assembly GCF_028372415.1). Lineage (NCBI taxonomy): Eukaryota > Metazoa > Chordata > Mammalia > Diprotodontia > Macropodidae > Notamacropus > Notamacropus eugenii. Next base: position 79,988,579 of record NC_092878.1, on the reverse strand, counting down.
TTAGGGTTAGGGTTAGAAGCAAGGGCATTTTTAGTGTTGTGGTTTTCGTCAGGGTATGGCTTAGAGTGCATTTAGGGGTAGGGGTATGAGTAGAGTTAGGATTAGGGTAAAGGTTTGTATTGGTAGAATCGAGGTTTAGGGTTAGGCTTAGGGTCAGGAATGGCTTTTGGGTTAGAATCGAGTGCATTTAGGCTTAGGGATAGTGTTGAAATTGACGATTTAGTGTTAGGGTTAGAATCGAGCACATTTAGGGTTAGAGTTTTGCTTAGAATTCGTTAGGGTTAGGGTTAGTGTTAGGGGTAGGGGTAGGGTTAGAGTGCATTTAGGGCTAGTGGTAGGGGTAGGGTTAGGATTAGGGTTACGGTTTGTATTGGTAGAATCGAAGTTTAGGGTTAGGCTTCGGGTCAGGATTGCCTCTTGGGTTAGAATCGGGTGCATTTAGGGTTAGGGTTAGTGTTGAGATTGGCGATTTAGTGTTAGGCTTAGAATCAAGCACATGAGGGTTAGAGTTATGGTTAGAATCCACTGCATTTAGGCTTAGGGTTAAGGTTAGGGTTATTAGGGTCAGGGTTAGAATCGAGAGCATTTAAGGATAGTGCTAGGGTTAGAGTTAGGTTTAGGGTTAGCTTTCGTAGAATCGAGGGTTAGGCTTAGGGTTAGGCTTAGGGTGAGGGTTAGGGTTAGAATCAAGCACAGTTTTAGTGTTAGCGTTAGGGTGAGGGTTAGGGTTAAAGTGCTTTTAGGGCTAGAGGAAGCGATAGGGTTAGGATTAGGGTTAAGGTTTGTGTTGGTAGAATCGAAGTTTAGGGTTAGGCTTAGGGTCAAGATTGCCTTTTGGGTTAGAATCGAGTGCATTTATGGTTAGGGTTAGTGTTGAGATTGACGATTTAGTGTTAGGCTTGGAATCAAGCACATGAGCGTTAGAGTTATGGTTAGAATCCACTGCATTTAGGCTTAGGGTTAGGGTTAGGGTTATTAGGGTCAGGGTTAGAATCGAGAGCATTTAAGGATAGTGCTAGGGTTAGAGTTATGTTTAGCGTTCACTTTCGTAGAATCGAGGGTTAGGCTTAAGGTTAGGTTTAGGCTTAGGGTTAGGGTTAGAATCAGGCGCATTTTTAGTGTTCTGGTTTTCGTTAGGGTATGGCTTAGAGTGCATTTAGGGGTAGGGGTAGAAGTAGGGTTAGGATAGGTTTAAGGTTTGTGTTGGTAGAATCGAGGTTTTAGGATTAGGCTGAGGGTCAGGAATGGCTTTTGGGTTAGAATCCAGTGCATTTAGGCTTAGGGATAGTGTTGAAATTGACGATTTCGTTTTAGCGTTAGAATCAAGCACATTTAGGGATAGAGTTATGGTTAGATTTCGTTAGGGTTACGGTTAGTGTTAGGGTTAGGGGGATGGTTAGAGTGCATTTAGCGGTAGGGCTTGGGGCACGGTTAGAATTAAGGTTAGGGTTAGTGTTGGTAGAATCGAGGGTTAGGGTTAGGCTCAGGGTCAATATTCCCATTTAGGTTAGAATCGAGTGCATTGAGGCTTAAGGTTACTGTTGAGATTGACGAATTAGTGTTAGGGTTAGAATCAAGAACATTACCTTTAGAGTTATGGTTAGAATCCAGTGCATTTAGGGTTAGGCTTAGGCTTAGGGTTAGGGTTATGTTTAGGGTGAGGGTTAGAATCGAGTGCATTTAAGGATAGTGTTAGGGGTAGAGTTAGGTTTGGGGTTAGCTTTCATAGAATCGAGGTTTAGGCTTCGGGTTAGGGTTAGCGTTAGGGTTAGGGTTAGAATCAGGCGCAATTTTAGTGTTATGGTTGGGGTTAGGGTATGGCTTAGAGTGCATTTAGGGGTAGGGGTAGGAGTAGGGTTAGGATTAGTCTTAAGGTTTGTGTTGGTAGAATCGAGGTTTAAGGTTAGGCTAAGGGTCAGGATTGCCTTTTGGGTTAGAATCGAGTGCATTTAGGGTTAGAGTTAGTGTTGAGATTGACGATTTAGTATTAGGGTTATAATCGAGCACATTAGGGTTAGAGTTATGGTTAGAATCCAGTGCATTTAGGGTTAGGATTAGGGTTAGGGTTAGGGTTAGGGTTAGGTTTAGGGTCAGGGTTAGAATCGAGAGAATTTAAGGATAGTGCTAGGGTTAGAGTTATGTTTAGCGTTCACTTTCGTAGAATCGAGGGTTAGGCTTAAGGTTAGGTTTAGGCTTAGGGTTAGGGTTAGAATCAGGCGCATTTTTAGTGTTCTGGTTTTCGTTAGGGTATGGCTTAGAGTGCATTTAGGGGTAGGGGTAGAAGTAGGGTTAGGATAGGTTTAAGGTTTGTGTTGGTAGAATCGAGGTTTAGGATTAGGCTGAGGGTCAGGAATGGCTTTTGGGTTAGAATCCAGTGCATTTAGGCTTAGGGATAGTGTTGAAATTGACGATTTCGTTTTAGCGTTAGAATCAAGCACATTTAGGGATAGAGTTATGGTTAGATTTCGTTAGGGTTACGGTTAGTGTTAGGGTTAGGGGGATGGTTAGAGTGCATTTAGCGGTAGGGCTTGGGGCACGGTTAGAATTAAGGTTAGGGTTAGTGTTGGTAGAATCGAGGGTTAGGGTTAGGCTCAGGGTCAATATTCCCATTTAGGTTAGAATCGAGTGCATTGAGGCTTAAGGTTACTGTTGAGATTGACGAATTAGTGTTAGGGTTAGAATCAAGAACATTACCTTTAGAGTTATGGTTAGAATCCAGTGCATTTAGGGTTAGGCTTAGGCTTAGGGTTAGGGTTATGTTTAGGGTGAGGGTTAGAATCGAGTGCATTTAAGGATAGTGTTAGGGGTAGAGTTAGGTTTGGGGTTAGCTTTCATAGAATCGAGGTTTAGGCTTCGGGTTAGGGTTAGCGTTAGGGTTAGGGTTAGAATCAGGCGCAATTTTAGTGTTATGGTTGGGGTTAGGGTATGGCTTAGAGTGCATTTAGGGGTAGGGGTAGGAGTAGGGTTAGGATTAGTCTTAAGGTTTGTGTTGGTAGAATCGAGGTTTAAGGTTAGGCTAAGGGTCAGGATTGCCTTTTGGGTTAGAATCGAGTGCATTTAGGGTTAGAGTTAGTGTTGAGATTGACGATTTAGTATTAGGGTTATAATCGAGCACATTAGGGTTAGAGTTATGGTTAGAATCCAGTGCATTTAGGGTTAGGATTAGGGTTAGGGTTAGGGTTAGGGTTAGGTTTAGGGTCAGGGTTAGAATCGAGAGAATTTAAGGATAGTGCTAGGGTTAGAGTTATGTTTAGCGTTCACTTTCGTAGAATCGAGGGTTAGGCTTAAGGTTAGGTTTAGGCTTAGGGTTAGGGTTAGAATCAGGCGCATTTTTAGTGTTCTGGTTTTCGTTAGGGTATGGCTTAGAGTGCATTTAGGGGTAGGGGTAGAAGTAGGGTTAGGATAGGTTTAAGGTTTGTGTTGGTAGAATCGAGGTTTAGGATTAGGCTGAGGGTCAGGAATGGCTTTTGGGTTAGAATCCAGTGCATTTAGGCTTAGGGATAGTGTTGAAATTGACGATTTCGTTTTAGCGTTAGAATCAAGCACATTTAGGGATAGAGTTATGGTTAGATTTCGTTAGGGTTACGGTTAGTGTTAGGGTTAGGGGGATGGTTAGAGTGCATTTAGCGGTAGGGCTTGGGGCACGGTTAGAATTAAGGTTAGGGTTAGTGTTGGTAGAATCGAGGGTTAGGGTTAGGCTCAGGGTCAATATTCCCATTTAGGTTAGAATCGAGTGCATTGAGGCTTAAGGTTACTGTTGAGATTGACGAATTAGTGTTAGGGTTAGAATCAAGAACATTACCTTTAGAGTTATGGTTAGAATCCAGTGCATTTAGGGTTAGGCTTAGGCTTAGGGTTAGGGTTATGTTTAGGGTGAGGGTTAGAATCGAGTGCATTTAAGGATAGTGTTAGGGGTAGAGTTAGGTTTGGGGTTAGCTTTCATAGAATCGAGGTTTAGGCTTCGGGTTAGGGTTAGCGTTAGGGTTAGGGTTAGAATCAGGCGCAATTTTAGTGTTATGGTTGGGGTTAGGGTATGGCTTAGAGTGCATTTAGGGGTAGGGGTAGGAGTAGGGTTAGGATTAGTCTTAAGGTTTGTGTTGGTAGAATCGAGGTTTAAGGTTAGGCTAAGGGTCAGGATTGCCTTTTGGGTTAGAATCGAGTGCATTTAGGGTTAGAGTTAGTGTTGAGATTGACGATTTAGTATTAGGGTTATAATCGAGCACATTAGGGTTAGAGTTATGGTTAGAATCCAGTGCATTTAGGGTTAGGATTAGGGTTAGGGTTAGGGTTAGGGTTAGGTTTAGGGTCAGGGTTAGAATCGAGAGAATTTAAGGACAGTGCTAGGCTTAGAGTTAGGTTTAGGGTTAGCTTTCGTAGAATCGAGGGTTAGGCTTAGGATTAGGCTTAGGGTGAGGGTTAGGGTTAGAATCAAGCACAGTTTTAGTGTTAGCCTTAGGGTGAGTGTTAGGGTTAAAGTGCTTTTAGGGCTAGTGGTAGGGGTAGGGGTAGGATTAGGGTTAAGGTTTGTGTTGGTAGAATCGAGGTTTAGATTTAGGCTTAGTGTCAGGATTGCATTTTGGATCAGAATCGGGTGTATTTAGACTTTGCGTTAGTGTTCAAATTGACGATTTAGTGTTAGGGTTTGAATCGAGCACATTTAGGGTTAGAGTTATGGTTAGAATTCAGTGCATTTAGGGTTAGGGTTAGGGTTAGGGTTAGGTTTAGGGTCAGGGTTAGAATCGAGAGCATTTCAGGATAGTGCTAGCGTTAGAGTTAGGTTTAGCGTTCGCTTTCATAGAATCGAGGGTTAGGCTGAAGGTTAGGCTTAGGGTTAGGGTTAGGGTTGGAATCAGGCGCATTTTTAGTGTTCTGGTTTTCGTTACGGTATGACTTAGAGTGCATTTAGGGGTAGGGGTAGGAGTAGGGGTAGGATTAGGGTTAAGGTGTGTGTTGGTAGAATCGAAGTTTAGGGTTAGGCTTAGGGTCAGGAATGGCTTTTGGGTTAGAATCGAGTGCATATAGGCTTAGGGATAGTGTTGAAATTGACGATTTAGTTTTAGCGTTAGAATCAAGCACATTTAGGCATAGAGTTATGGTTAGAATTCGTTAGGGTTAAGGTTAGTGGTAGAGTTAGGGGTATGGTTAGAGTGCATTTAGCGGTAGGGGTTGGGGCACGGTTAGAATTAAGGTTAGGGTCAGTGTTGGTAGAATCGAGGTTTAGGGTTAGGCTCAGGGTCAGGATTGCCTTTTGGGTTAGAATCGAGTCCATTTAGGCTTGCGGTTACTGTTGAGATTGACGAATTAGTGTTAGGGTTAGAATCAAGAACATTACAGTTAGAGTTATGGTTAGAATCCAGTGCATTTAGGGTTAGGCTTAGGCTTACGGTTACGGTTATGTTTAGGGTGAGTGCTAGAATCGAGTGCATTTAAGGATAGTGTTAGGGTTACAGTTAGGTTTAGGGTTAGTTTTCGTAGAATTGAGGGTTAGTCTTAGGGTGAGGGTTAGGGTTAGAATCAAGCATAGTTTTAGTGTTAGCGTTAGGGTTAGTGTAAGCATTAGAGTGCATTTAGAGGTAGGGGTAGCGGTAGGATTAGGATTTGGGTTAGGGTTAGTGATGGTAGAATCGAGGTTTAGGTTTAGGCTTAGGGTCATGATTGCATTTTGGATCAGAATCGAGTGTATTTAGGCTTTGGGTTAGTGTTCAAATTGACGATTTAGTGTTAGGGTTTGAATCGAGCACCTTTAGAGTTAGAATTAGGGTTTGAATTCAGTGCATTTAGGGTTAAAGTTAGGGTTAGGGTTAGGTTTACGGTCAGGGTTAAAATCGAGAGCATTTAAGGATAGTGCTAGGGTTAGAGTTAGGTTTAGGGTTAACTTTCGTAGAATCGAGGGTTAGGCTTAGTGTTAGGCTTAGGGTGAGGGTTATGGTTAGAATCAAGCACAGTGTTAGTGTTATCGTTAGGGTAAGGGTTAGGGTTAAAGTGCTTTTAGGGCTAGTGGTAGGGGTAGGGTGAGGATTAGGGTTAAGGTTTGTGTTGGTAGAATCGAGGTTTCAGTTTAGGCTTAGGGTCAGGATTGCATTTTGGATCAGAATCGAGTGTATTTAGGAGTAGGGTTAGTGTTGAGATTGACGATTAAGTGTTAGGCTTAGAATTGAGCACATTAGGGTTAGAGTTATGGTTAGAATCCACTGCATTTCGGCTTAGGGTTAGGGTTAAGGTTAGAATCAGGCGCATTTTTATTGTTCTGGTTTTCGTTAGCGTATGGCTTAGAGTTAATTAAGGGGCAGGGCTAGGAGTAGGGTTAGGATTAGGGTTAGGGTTTGTGTTGGTAGAATCGAGGTTTAGGTTTAGGCTTAGGGTCAGGATTGCATTTTGGATCAGAATCGAGTGTATTTAGGCTTTGGGTTACTGTTCAAATTGACGATTTAGTGTTAGGGTTTGAATCGAGCACATTTAGGGTTAGAGTTATGGTTAGAATTCAGTGCATTTAGGGTTAGTGTTAGGGTTAGGTTTAGGGTCAGGGTTAAATCGAGAGCATTTAAGGATAGTGCTAGGGTTAGAGTTAGGTTTAGCGTTCGCTTTCGTAGAATCGAGGGTTAGGCTTAAGGTTAGGCTTGGGGTTAGGGTTAGGGTTAGAAGCAAGGGCATTTTTAGTGTTGTGGTTTTCGTCAGGGTATGGCTTAGAGTGCATTTAGGGGTAGGGGTATGAGTAGAGTTAGGATTAGGGTTACGGTTTGTATTGGTAGAATCGAGGTTTAGGGTTAGGCTTAGGGTCAGGAATGGCTTTTGGGTTAGAATCGAGTGCATTTAGGCTTAGGGATAGTGTTGAAATTGACGATTTAGTGTTAGGGTTAGAATCGAGCACATTTAGGGTTAGAGTTTTGCTTAGAATTCGTTAGGGTTAGGGTTAGTGTTAGGGGTAGGGGTAGGGTTAGAGTGCATTTAGGGCTAGTGGTAGGGGTAGGGTTAGGATTAGGGTTACGGTTTGTATTGGTAGAATCGAAGTTTAGGGTTAGGCTTCGGGTCAGGATTGCCTCTTGGGTTAGAATCGGGTGCATTTAGGGTTAGGGTTAGTGTTGAGATTGACGATTTAGTGTTAGGCTTAGAATCAAGCACATGAGGGTTAGAGTTATGGTTAGAATCCACTGCATTTAGGCTTAGGGTTAAGGTTAGGGTTATTAGGGTCAGGGTTAGAATCGAGAGCATTTAAGGATAGTGCTAGGGTTAGAGTTAGGTTTAGGGTTAGCTTTCGTAGAATCGAGGGTTAGGCTTAGGGTTAGGCTTAGGGTGAGGGTTAGGGTTAGAATCAAGCACAGTTTTAGTGTTAGCGTTAGGGTGAGGGTTAGGGTTAAAGTGCTTTTAGGGCTAGAGGAAGCGATAGGGTTAGGATTAGGGTTAAGGTTTGTGTTGGTAGAATCGAAGTTTAGGGTTAGGCTTAGGGTCAAGATTGCCTTTTGGGTTAGAATCGAGTGCATTTATGGTTAGGGTTAGTGTTGAGATTGACGATTTAGTGTTAGGCTTGGAATCAAGCACATGAGCGTTAGAGTTATGGTTAGAATCCACTGCATTTAGGCTTAGGGTTAGGGTTAGGGTTATTAGGGTCAGGGTTAGAATCGAGAGCATTTAAGGATAGTGCTAGGGTTAGAGTTATGTTTAGCGTTCACTTTCGTAGAATCGAGGGTTAGGCTTAAGGTTAGGTTTAGGTTTAGGGTTAGGGTTAGAATCAGGCGCATTTTTAGTGTTCTGGTTTTCGTTAGGGTATGGCTTAGAGTGCATTTAGGGGTAGGGGTAGAAGTAGGGTTAGGATAGGTTTAAGGTTTGTGTTGGTAGAATCGAGGTTTAGGATTAGGCTGAGGGTCAGGAATGGCTTTTGGGTTAGAATCCAGTGCATTTAGGCTTAGGGATAGTGTTGAAATTGACGATTTCGTTTTAGCGTTAGAATCAAGCACATTTAGGGATAGAGTTATGGTTAGATTTCGTTAGGGTTACGGTTAGTGTTAGGGTTAGGGGGATGGTTAGAGTGCATTTAGCGGTAGGGCTTGGGGCACGGTTAGAATTAAGGTTAGGGTTAGTGTTGGTAGAATCGAGGGTTAGGGTTAGGCTCAGGGTCAATATTCCCATTTAGGTTAGAATCGAGTGCATTGAGGCTTAAGGTTACTGTTGAGATTGACGAATTAGTGTTAGGTTAGAATCAAGAACATTACCTTTAGAGTTATGGTTAGAATCCAGTGCATTTAGGGTTAGGCTTAGGCTTAGGGTTACGGTTATGTTTAGGGTGAGGGTTAGAATCGAGTGCATTTAAGGATAGTGTTAGGGGTAGAGTTAGGTTTGGGGTTAGCTTTCGTAGAATCGAGGTTTAGGCTTCGGGTTAGGGTTAGCGTTAAGGTTAGGGTTAGAATCAGGCGCAATTTTAGTGTTATGGTTGGGGTTAGGGTATGGCTTAGAGTGCATTTAGGGGTAGGGGTAGGAGTAGGGTTAGGATTAGTCTTAAGGTTTGTGTTGGTAGAATCGAGGTTTAAGGTTAGGCTAAGGGTCAGGATTGCCTTTTGGGTTAGAATCGAGTGCATTTAGGGTTAGAGTTAGTGTTGAGATTGACGATTTAGTATTAGGGTTATAATCGAGCACATTAGGGTTAGAGTTATGGTTAGAATCCAGTGCATTTAGGGTTAGGATTAGTGTTAGGGTTGGGGTTAGGGTTAGGTTTAGGGTCAGGGTTAGAATCGAGAGAATTTAAGGACAGTGCTAGGCTTAGAGTTAGGTTTAGGGTTAGCTTTCGTAGAATCGAGGGTTAGGCTTAGGGTTAGGCTTAGGGTGAGGGTTAGGGTTAGAATCAAGCACAGTTTTAGTGTTAGCGTTAGGGTGAGGGTTAGGGTTAAAGTGCTTTTAGGGCTAGAGGAAGCGATAGGGTTAGGATTAGGGTTAAGGTTTGTGTTGGTAGAATCGAAGTTTAGGGTTAGGCTTAGGGTCAAGATTGCCTTTTGGGTTAGAATCGAGTGCATTTATGGTTAGGGTTAGTGTTGAGATTGACGATTTAGTGTTAGGCTTGGAATCAAGCACATGAGCGTTAGAGTTATGGTTAGAATCCACTGCATTTAGGCTTAGGGTTAGGGTTAGGGTTATTAGGGTCAGGGTTAGAATCGAGAGCATTTAAGGATAGTGCTAGGGTTAGAGTTATGTTTAGCGTTCACTTTCGTAGAATCGAGGGTTAGGCTTAAGGTTAGGTTTAGGTTTAGGGTTAGGGTTAGAATCAGGCGCATTTTTAGTGTTCTGGTTTTCGTTAGGGTATGGCTTAGAGTGCATTTAGGGGTAGGGGTAGAAGTAGGGTTAGGATAGGTTTAAGGTTTGTGTTGGTAGAATCGAGGTTTAGGATTAGGCTGAGGGTCAGGAATGGCTTTTGGGTTAGAATCCAGTGCATTTAGGCGTAGGGATAGTGTTGAAATTGACGATTTCGTTTTAGCGTTAGAATCAAGCACATTTAGGGATAGAGTTATGGTTAGATTTCGTTAGGGTTACGGTTAGTGTTAGGGTTAGGGGGATGGTTAGAGTGCATTTAGCGGTAGGGCTTGGGGCACGGTTAGAATTAAGGTTAGGGTTAGTGTTGGTAGAATCGAGGGTTAGGGTTAGGCTCAGGGTCAATATTCCCATTTAGGTTAGAATCGAGTGCATTGAGGCTTAAGGTTACTGTTGAGATTGACGAATTAGTGTTAGGGTTAGAATCAAGAACATTACCTTTAGAGTTATGGTTAGAATCCAGTGCATTTAGGGTTAGGCTTAGGCTTAGGGTTACGGTTATGTTTAGGGTGAGGGTTAGAATCGAGTGCATTTAAGGATAGTGTTAGGGGTAGAGTTAGGTTTGGGGTTAGCTTTCGTAGAATCGAGGTTTAGGCTTCGGGTTAGGGTTAGCGTTAAGGTTAGGGTTAGAATCAGGCGCAATTTTAGTGTTATGGTTGGGGTTAGGGTATGGCTTAGAGTGCATTTAGGGGTAGGGGTAGGAGTAGGGTTAGGATTAGTCTTAAGGTTTGTGTTGGTAGAATCGAGGTTTAAGGTTAGGCTAAGGGTCAGGATTGCCTTTTGGGTTAGAATCGAGTGCATTTAGGGTTAGAGTTAGTGTTGAGATTGACGATTTAGTATTAGGGTTATAATCGAGCACATTAGGGTTAGAGTTATGGTTAGAATCCAGTGCATTTAGGGTTAGGATTAGTGTTAGGGTTAGGGTTAGGGTTAGGTTTAGGGTCAGGGTTAGAATCGAGAGAATTTAAGGACAGTGCTAGGCTTAGAGTTAGGTTTAGGGTTAGCTTTCGTAGAATCGAGGGTTAGGCTTAGGGTTAGGCTTAGGGTGAGGGTTAGGGTTAGAATCAAGCACAGTTTTAGTGTTAGCCTTAGGGTGAGGGTTAGGGTTAAAGTGCTTTTAGGGCTAGAGGAAGCGATAGGGTTAGGATTAGGGTTAAGGTTTGTGTTGGTAGAATCGAAGTTTAGGGTTAGGCTTAGGGTCAAGATTGCCTTTTGGGTTAGAATCGAGTGCATTTATGGTTAGGGTTAGTGTTGAGATTGACGATTTAGTGTTAGGCTTGGAATCAAGCACATGAGGGTTAGAGTTATGGTTAGAATCCACTGCATTTAGGCTTAGGGTTAGGGTTAGGGTTATTAGGGTCAGGGTTAGAATCGAGAGCATTTAAGGATAGTGCTAGGGTTAGAGTTATGTTTAGCGTTCACTTTCGTAGAATCGAGGGTTAGGCTTAAGGTTAGGTTTAGGCTTAGGGTTAGGGTTAGGATTATTACGGTCAGGACTAGAATCGAGAGCATTTAAGGATAGTTTTAGGCTTAGAGTTAGGTTTAGGGTTAGGTGTCGTAGAATTGTGGGTTAGGGTTTGGGTTAGGGTTAGGGTTAGGGTTAGAATCAAGCGCATTTTTAGTGTTAGGGGTTGGGTTAGGGTTAGGGTTAGAGTGCATATAGAGGTAGAGATAGGAGTAAGGTTAGGATTAGGGTTAGGGTTTCTGTTGGAAGAATCGAGGTTTAGGGTTAGACTCAGGGTTAGGATTGCCTTTTGGGTTAGAGTCGAGTGCATTTAGGGTTAGGCTTAGTGTTGAGATTGACAATTTAGTGTTAGGGTTATAATCGAGCACATTAGGGTTAGAGTTATGGTTAGAATCCAGTACATTTAAGGTTAGGATTAGGGTTAGGGTTAGGGTTATGTTCAGGCTGAGCGTTAGAATCGAGTGCATTTAAGTATAGTGTTAGGGTTGGAGTTAGCTTTACGGTTAGCTTTCCTAGAATCGAGGGTTAGGCTGAAGGTTAGGCTTAGGGTTAGGGTTAGGGTTAGAATCAGGCGCATTTTTAGTGTTCTGGTTTTCGTTAGGGTATGGCTTAGAGTACATTTAGGGGTAGGGGTAGGAGTAGGGGTAGGATTAGGGTTAAGGTGTGTGTTGGTAGAATCTAAGTTTAGGGTTAGGCTTAGGGTCAGGAATGGCTTCTTGGTTAGAATCGAGTGCATATAGGCTTAGGGATAGTGTTGAAATTGACGATTTAGTTTTAGCATTAGAATCAAGCACATTTAGGGATAGAGTTATGGTTAGAATTCGTTAGGGTTAAGGTTAGTGGTAGAGTTAGGGGTATGGTTAGAGTGCATTTAGCGGTAGGGGTTGGGGCACGGTTAGAATTAAGGTTAGGGTCAGTGTTGGTAGAATCGAGGTTTAGGGTTAGGCTCAGGGTCAGGATTGCCTTTTGGGTTAGAATCGAGTCCATTTAGGCTTGCGGTTACTGTTGAGATTGACGAATTAGTGTTAGGGTTAGAATCAAGAACATTACAGTTAGAGTTATGGTTAGAATCCAGTGCATTTAGGGTTAGGCTTAGGCTTACGGTTACGGTTATGTTTAGGGTGAGTGCTAGAATCGAGTGCATTTAAGGATAGTGTTAGGGTTACAGTTAGGTTTAGGGTTAGTTTTCGTAGAATTGAGGGTTAGTCTTAGGGTGAGGGTTAGGGTTAGAATCAAGCATAGTTTTAGTGTTAGCGTTAGGGTTAGTGTAAGCATTAGAGTGCATTTAGAGGTAGGGGTAGCGGTAGGATTAGGATTTGGGTTAGGGTTAGTGATGGTAGAATCGAGGTTTAGGTTTAGGCTTAGGGTCATGATTGCATTTTGGATCAGAATCGAGTGTATTTAGGCTTTGGGTTAGCGTTCAAATTGACGATTTAGTGTTAGGGTTTGAATCGAGCACCTTTAGAGTTAGAATTAGGGTTTGAATTCAGTGCATTTAGGGTTAAAGTTAGGGTTAGGGTTAGGTTTACGGTCAGGGTTAAAATCGAGAGCATTTAAGGATAGTGCTAGGGTTAGAGTTAGGTTTAGGGTTAACTTTCGTAGAATCGAGGGTTAGGCTTAGTGTTAGGCTTAGGGTGAGGGTTATGGTTAGAATCAAGCACAGTGTTAGTGTTATCGTTAGGGTAAGGGTTAGGGTTAAAGTGCTTTTAGGGCTAGTGGTAGGGGTAGGGTGAGGATTAGGGTTAAGGTTTGTGTTGGTAGAATCGAGGTTTCAGTTTAGGCTTAGGGTCAGGATTGCATTTTGGATCAGAATCGAGTGTATTTAGGAGTAGGGTTAGTGTTGAGATTGACGATTAAGTGTTAGGCTTAGAATTGAGCACATTAGGGTTAGAGTTATGGTTAGAATCCACTGCATTTCGGCTTAGGGTTAGGGTTAAGGTTAGAATCAGGCGCATTTTTATTGTTCTGGTTTTCGTTAGCGTATGGCTTAGAGTTAATTAAGGGGCAGGGCTAGGAGTAGGGTTAGGATTAGGGTTAGGGTTTGTGTTGGTAGAATCGAGGTTTAGGTTTAGGCTTAGGGTCAGGATTGCATTTTGGATCAGAATCGAGTGTATTTAGGCTTTGGGTTACTGTTCAAATTGACGATTTAGTGTTAGGGTTTGAATCGAGCACATTTAGGGTTAGAGTTAGGGTTAGAATTCAGTGCATTTAGGGTTAGTGTTAGGGTTAGGTTTAGGGTCAGGGTTAAATCGAGAGCATTTAAGGATAGTGCTAGGGTTAGAGTTAGGTTTAGCGTTCGCTTTCGTAGAATCGAGGGTTAGGCTTAAGGTTAGGCTTGGGGTTAGGGTTAGGGTTAGAAGCAAGGGCATTTTTAGTGTTGTGGTTTTCGTCAGGGTATGGCTTAGAGTGCATTTAGGGGTAGGGGTATGAGTAGAGTTAGGATTAGGGTAAAGGTTTGTATTGGTAGAATCGAGGTTTAGGTTTAGGCTTAGGGTCAGGAATGGCTTTTGGGTTAGAATCGAGTGCATTTAGGCTTAGGGATAGTGTTGAAATTGACGATTTAGTGTTAGGGTTAGAATCGAGCACATTTAGGGTTAGAGTTTTGCTTAGAATTCGTTAGGGTTAGGGTTAGTGTTAGGGGTAGGGGTAGGGTTAGAGTGCATTTAGGGCTAGTGGTAGGGGTAGGGTTAGGATTAGGGTTACGGTTTGTATTGGTAGAATCGAAGTTTAGGGTTAGGCTTCGGGTCAGGATTGCCTCTTGGGTTAGAATCGGGTGCATTTAGGGTTAGGGTTAGTGTTGAGATTGACGATTTAGTGTTAGGCTTAGAATCAAGCACATGAGGGTTAGAGTTATGGTTAGAATCCACTGCATTTAGGCTTAGGGTTAAGGTTAGGCTTATTAGGGTCAGGGTTAGAATCGAGAGCATTTAAGGATAGTGCTAGGGTTAGAGTTAGGTTTAGGGTTAGCTTTCGTAGAATCGAGGGTTAGGCTTAGGGTTAGGCTTAGGGTGAGGGTTAGGGTTAGAATGAAGCACAGTTTTAGTGTTAGCGTTAGGGTGAGGGTTAGGGTTAAAGTGCTTTTAGGGCTAGAGGAAGCGATAGGGTTAGGATTAGGGTTAAGGTTTGTGTTGGTAGAATCGAAGTTTAGGGTTAGGCTTAGGGTCAAGATTGCCTTTTGGGTTAGAATCGAGTGCATTTATGGTTAGGGTTAGTGTTGAGATTGACGATTTAGTGTTAGGCTTGGAATCAAGCACATGAGCGTTAGAGTTATGGTTAGAATCCACTGCATTTAGGCTTAGGGTTAGGGTTAGGGTTATTAGGGTCAGGGTTAGAATCGAGAGCATTTAAGGATAGTGCTAGGGTTAGAGTTATGTTTAGCGTTCACTTTCGTAGAATCGAGGGTTAGGCTTAAGGTTAGGTTTAGGGTTAGGGTTAGGGTTAGAATCAGGCGCATTTTTAGTGTTCTGGTTTTCGTTAGGGTATGGCTTAGAGTGCATTTAGGGGTAGGGGTAGAAGTAGGGTTAGGATAGGTTTAAGGTTTGTGTTGGTAGAATCGAGGTTTAGGATTAGGCTGAGGGTCAGGAATGGCTTTTGGGTTAGAATCCAGTGCATTTAGGCTTAGGGATAGTGTTGAAATTGACGATTTCGTTTTAGCGTTAGAATCAAGCACATTTAGGGATAGAGTTATGGTTAGATTTCGTTAGGGTTACGGTTAGTGTTAGGGTTAGGGGGATGGTTAGAGTGCATTTAGCGGTAGGGCTTGGGGCACGGTTAGAATTAAGGTTAGGGTTAGTGTTGGTAGAATCGAGGGTTAGGGTTAGGCTCAGGGTCAATATTCCCATTTAGGTTAGAATCGAGTGCATTGAGGCTTAAGGTTACTGTTGAGATTGACGAATTAGTGTTAGGGTTAGAATCAAGAACATTACCTTTAGAGTTATGGTTAGAATCCAGTGCATTTAGGGTTAGGCTTAGGCTTAGGGTTAGGGTTATGTTTAGGGTGAGGGTTAGAATCGAGTGCATTTAAGGATAGTGTTAGGGGTAGAGTTAGGTTTGGGGTTAGCTTTCGTAGAATCGAGGTTTAGTCTTCGGGTTAGGGTTAGCGTTAGGGTTAGGGTTAGAATCAGGCGCAATTTTAGTGTTATGGTTGGGGTTAGGGTATGGCTTAGAGTGCATTTAGGGGTAGGGGTAGGAGTAGGGTTAGGATTAGTCTTAAGGTTTGTGTTGGTAGAATCGAGGTTTAAGGTTAGGCTAAGGGTCAGGATTGCCTTTTGGGTTAGAATCGAGGGCATTTAGGGTTAGAGTTAGTGTTGAGATTGACGATTTAGTATTAGGGTTATAATCGAGCCCATTAGGGTTAGAGTTATGGTTAGAATCCAGTGCATTTAGGGTTAGGATTAGGGTTAGGGTTAGGGTTAGGGTTAGGTTTAGGGTCAGGGTTAGAATCGAGAGAATTTAAGGACAGTGCTAGGCTTAGAGTTAGGTTTAGGGTTAGCTTTCGTAGAATCGAGGGTTAGGCTTAGGGTTAGGCTTAGGGTGAGGGTTAGGGTTAGAATCAAGCACAGTTTTAGTGTTAGCGTTAGGGTGAGGGTTAGGGTTAAAGTGCTTTTAGGGCTAGAGGAAGCGATAGGGTTAGGATTAGGGTTAAGGTTTGTGTTGGTAGAATCGAAGTTTAGGGTTAGGCTTAGGGTCAAGATTGCCTTTTGGGTTAGAATCGAGTGCATTTATGGTTAGGGTTAGTGTTGAGATTGACGATATAGTGTTAGGCTTGGAATCAAGCACATGAGGGTTAGAGTTATGGTTAGAATCCACTGCATTTAGGCTTAGGGTTAGGGTTAGGGTTATTAGGGTCAGGGTTAGAATCGAGAGCATTTAAGGATAGTGCTAGGGTTAGAGTTATGTTTAGCGTTCACTTTCGTAGAATCGAGGGTTAGGCTTAAGGTTAGGTTTAGGCTTAGGGTTAGGGTTAGGATTATTACGGTCAGGACTAGAATCGAGAGCATTTAAGGATAGTTTTAGGGTTACAGTTAGGTTTAGGGTTAGTTTTCGTAGAATTGAGGGTTAGGCTGAAGGTTAGGCTTAGGGTTAGGGTTAGGGTTAGAATCAGGCGCATTTTTAGTGTTCTGGTTTTCGTTAGGGTATGGCTTAGAGTGCATTTAGGGGTAGGGGTAGGAGTAGGGGTAGGATTAGGGTTAAGGTGTGTGTTGGTAGAATCGAAGTTTAGGGTTAGGCTTAGGGTCAGGAATGGCTTTTGGGTTAGAATCGAGTGCATATAGGCTTAGGGATAGTGTTGAAATTGACGATTTAGTTTTAGCGTTAGAATCAAGCACATTTAGGGATAGAGTTATGGTTAGAATTCGTTAGGGTTAAGGTTAGTGGTAGAGTTAGGGGTATGGTTAGAGTGCATTTAGCGGTAGGGGTTGGGGCACGGTTAGAATTAAGGTTAGGGTCAGTGTTGGTAGAATCGAGGTTTAGGGTTAGGCTCAGGGTCAGGATTGCCTTTTGGGTTAGAATCGAGTCCATTTAGGCTTGCGGTTACTGTTGAGATTGACGAATTAGTGTTAGGGTTAGAATCAAGAACATTACAGTTAGAGTTATGGTTAGAATCCAGTGCATTTAGGGTTAGGCTTAGGCTTAGGGTTACGGTTATGTTTAGGGTGAGTGCTAGAATCGAGTGCATTTAAGGATAGTGTTAGGGTTACAGTTAGGTTTAGGGTTAGTTTTCGTAGAATTGAGGGTTAGTCTTAGGGTGAGGGTTAGGGTTAGAATCAAGCATAGTTTTAGTGTTAGCGTTAGGGTTAGTGTAAGCATTAGAGTGCATTTAGAGGTAGGGGTAGCGGTAGGATTAGGATTTGGGTTAGGGTTAGTGATGGTAGAATCGAGGTTTAGGTTTAGGCTTAGGGTCATGATTGCATTTTGGATCAGAATCGAGTGTATTTAGGCTTTGGGTTAGTGTTCAAATTGACGATTTAGTGTTAGGGTTTGAATCGAGCACCTTTAGAGTTAGAATTAGGGTTTGAATTCAGTGCATTTAGGGTTAAAGTTAGGGTTAGGGTTAGGTTTACGGTCAGGGTTAAAATCGAGAGCATTTAAGGATAGTGCTAGGGTTAGAGTTAGGTTTAGGGTTAACTTTCGTAGAATCGAGGGTTAGGCTTAGTGTTAGGCTTAGGGTGAGGGTTATGGTTAGGATCAAGCACAGTGTTAGTGTTATCGTTAGGGTAAGGGTTAGGGTTAAAGTGCTTTTAGGGCTAGTGGTAGGGGTAGGGTGAGGATTAGGGTTAAGGTTTGTGTTGGTAGAATCGAGGTTTCAGTTTAGGCTTAGGGTCAGGATTGCATTTTGGATCAGAATCGAGTGTATTTAGGAGTAGGGTTAGTGTTGAGATTGACGATTAAGTGTTAGGCTTAGAATTGAGCACATTAGGGTTAGAGTTATGGTTAGAATCCACTGCATTTCGGCTTAGGGTTAGGGTTAAGGTTAGAATCAGGCGCATTTTTATTGTTCTGGTTTTCGTTAGCGTATGGCTTAGAGTTAATTAAGGGGCAGGGCTAGGAGTAGGGTTAGGATTAGGGTTAGGGTTTGTGTTGGTAGAATCGAGGTTTAGGTTTAGGCTTAGGGTCAGGATTGCATTTTGGATCAGAATCGAGTGTATTTAGGCTTTGGGTTACTGTTCAAATTGACGATTTAGTGTTAGGGTTTGAATCGAGCACATTTAGGGTTAGAGTTATGGTTAGAATTCAGTGCACTTAGGGTTAGTGTTAGGGTTAGGTTTAGGGTCAGGGTTAAATCGAGAGCATTTAAGGATAGTGCTAGGGTTAGAGTTAGGTTTAGCGTTCGCTTTCGTAGAATCGAGGGTTAGGCTTGGGGTTAGGGTTAGGGTTAGAAGCAAGGGCATTTTTAGTGTTGTGGTTTTCGTCAGGGTATGGCTTAGAGTGCATTTAGGGGTAGGGGTATGAGTAGAGTTAGGATTAGGGTAAAGGTTTGTATTGGTAGAATCGAGGTTTAGGGTTAGGCTTAGGGTCAGGAATGGCTTTTGGGTTAGAATCGAGTGCATTTAGGCTTAGGGATAGTGTTGAAATTGACGATTTAGTGTTAGGGTTAGAATCGAGCACATTTAGGGTTAGAGTTTTGCTTAGAATTCGTTAGGGTTAGGGTTAGGGTTAGGGGTAGGGGTAGGGTTAGAGTGCATTTAGGGCTAGTGGTAGGGGTAGGGTTAGGATTAGGGTTACGGTTTGTATTGGTAGAATCGAAGTTTAGGGTTAGGCTTCGGGTCAGGATTGCCTCTTGGGTTAGAATCGGGTGCATTTAGGGTTAGGGTTAGTGTTGAGATTGACGATTTAGTGTTAGGCTTAGAATCAAGCACATGAGGGTTAGAGTTATGGTTAGAATCCACTGCATTTAGGCTTAGGGTTAAGGTTAGGCTTATTAGGGTCAGGGTTAGAATCGAGAGCATTTAAGGATAGTGCTAGGGTTAGAGTTAGGTTTAGGGTTAGCTTTCGTAGAATCGAGGGTTAGGCTTAGGGTTAGGCTTAGGGTGAGGGTTAGGGTTAGAATCAAGCACAGTTTTAGTGTTAGCGTTAGGGTGAGGGTTAGGGTTAAAGTGCTTTTAGGGCTAGAGGAAGCGATAGGGTTAGGATTAGGGTTAAGGTTTGTGTTGGTAGAATCGAAGTTTAGGGTTAGGCTTAGGGTCAAGATTGCCTTTTGGGTTAGAATCGAGTGCATTTATGGTTAGGGTTAGTGTTGAGATTGACGATTTAGTGTTAGGATTGGAATCAAGCACATGAGCGTTAGAGTTATGGTTAGAATCCACTGCATTTAGGCTTAGGGTTAGGGTTAGGGTTATTAGGGTCAGGGTTAGAATCGAGAGCATTTAAGGATAGTGCTAGGGTTAGAGTTATGTTTAGCGTTCACTTTCGTAGAATCGAGGGTTAGGCTTAAGGTTAGGTTTAGGGTTAGGGTTAGGGTTAGAATCAGGCGCATTTTTAGTGTTCTGGTTTTCGTTAGGGTATGGCTTAGAGTGCATTTAGGGGTAGGGGTAGAAGTAGGGTTAGGATAGGTTTAAGGTTTGTGTTGGTAGAATCGAGGTTTAGGAGTAGGCTGAGGGTCAGGAATGGCTTTTGGGTTAGAATCCAGTGCATAGTGTTGAAATTGACGATTTCGTTTTAGCGTTAGAATCAAGCACATTTAGGGATAGAGTTATGGTTAGATTTCGTTAGGGTTACGGTTAGTGTTAGGGTTAGGGGGGATGGTTAGAGTGCATGTAGCGGTAGGGCTTGGGGCACGGTTAGAATTAAGGTTAGGGTTAGTGTTGGTAGAATCGAGGGTTAGGGTTAGGCTCAGGGTCAATATTCCCATTTAGGTTAGAATCGAGTGCATTGAGGCTTAAGGTTACTGTTGGAGATTGACGAATTAGATGTTAGGGTTAGAATCAAGAACATTACCTTTAGAGTTATGGTTAGAATCCAGTGCATTTAGGGTTAGGCTTAGGCTTAGGGTTACGGTTATGTTTAGGGTGAGGGTTAGAATCGAGTGCATTTAAGGATAGTGTTAGGGGTAGAGTTAGGTTTAGGGTTAGCTTTCGTAGAATCGAGGTTAGGCTTCGGGTTAGGGTTAGCGTTAGGGTTAGGGTTAGAATCAGGCGCAATTTTAGTGTTATGGTTGGGGTTAGGGTATGGCTTAGAGTGCATTTAGGGGTAGGGATAGGAGTAGGGTTAGGATTAGTCTTAAGGTTTGTGTTGGTAGAATCGAGGGTTTAAGGTTAGGCTAAGGGTCAGGATTGCCTTTTGGGTTAGAATCGAGTGCATTTAGGGTTAGAGTTAGTGTTGAGATTGACGATTTAGTATTAGGGTTATAATCGAGCCCATTAGGGTTAGAAGTTATGTTTAGAATCCAGTGCATTTAGGGTTAGGATTAGGGTTAGGGTTAGGGTTAGGGTTAGGTTTAGGGTCAGGGTTAGAATCGAGAGAATTTAAGGACAGTGCTAGGCTTAGAGTTAGGTTTAGGGTTAGCTTTCATAGAATCGAGGGTTAGGCTTAGGATTAGGCTTAGGGTGAGGGTTAGGGTTAGAATCAAGCACAGTTTTAGTGTTAGCCTTAGGTGAGGGGTTAGGGTTAAAGTGCTTTTAGGGCTAGTGGTAGGGGGTAGGGGTAGGATTAGGGTTAAGGTTTGTGTTTGGTAGAATCGAGGTTTAGATTTAGGCTTAGTGTCAGGATTGCATTTTGGGATCAGAATCGGGTGTATTTAGACTTTGCGTTAGTGTTCAAATTGACGATTTAGTGTTAGGGTTTGAATCGAGCACATTTAGGGTTAGAGTTATGGTTTAGAAATTCAGTGCATTTAGGGTTAGGGGTTAGGGTTAGGGGTTAGGTTTAGGGTCAGGTTTAGAATCGAGAGCATTTCAGGAGATAGTGCTAGCGTTAGAGTTAGGTTTAGCGTTCGCTTTCATAGAATCGAGGGTTAGGCTGAAGGTTAGGCTTAGGGTTAGGGTTAGGGTTAGAATCAGGCGCATTTTTTAGTGTTCTGGTTTTCGTTAGGGGTATGGCTTAGAGTGCATTTAGGGGTAGGGGTAGGAGTAGGGGTAGGGATTAGGGTTAAGGTGTGTGTTGGTAGAATCGAAGTTTAGGGTTAGGCTTAGGGTCAGGAATGGCTTTTGGGTTAGAATCGAGTGCATATAGGCTTAGGGATAGTGTTGAAGATTGACGATTTAGTTTTAGCGTTAGAATCAAGCACATTTAGGGATAGAGTTCATGGTTAGAATTCGTTAGGGGTTAAGGTTAGTGGTAGAGTTAGGGGTATGGTTAGAGTGCATTTAGCGGTAGGGGTTGGGGCACGGTTAGAATTAAGGTTAGGGTCAGTGTTGGTAGAATCGAGGTTTAGGGTTAGGCTCAGGGTCAGGATTGCCTTTTGGGTTAGAATCGAGTCCATTTAGGCTTGCGGTTACTGTTGAGATTGACGAATTAGTGTTAGGGTTAGAATCAAGAACATTACAGTTAGAGTTATGGTTAGAATCCAGTGCATTTAGGGTTAGGCTTAGGCTTAGGGTTACGGTTATGTTTAGGGTGAGTGCTAGAATCGAGTGCATTTAAGGATAGTGTTAGGGTTACAGTTAGGTTTAGGGTTAGTTTTCGTAGAATTGAGGGTTAGTCTTAGGGTGAGGGTTAGGGTTAGAATCAAGCATAGTTTTAGTGTTAGCGTTAGGGTTAGTGTAAGCATTAGAGTGCATTTAGAGGTAGGGGTAGCGGTAGGATTAGGATTTGGGTTAGGGTTAGTGATGGTAGAATCGAGGTTTAGGTTTAGGCTTAGGGTCATGATTGCATTTTGGATCAGAATCGAGTGTATTTAGGCTTTGGGTTAGTGTTCAAATTGACGATTTAGTGTTAGGGTTTGAATCGAGCACCTTTAGAGTTAGAATTAGGGTTTGAATTCAGTGCATTTAGGGTTAAAGTTAGGGTTAGGGTTAGGTTTACGGTCAGGGTTAAAATCGAGAGCATTTAAGGATAGTGCTAGGGTTAGAGTTAGGTTTAGGGTTAACTTTCGTAGAATCGAGGGTTAGGCTTAGTGTTAGGCTTAGGGTGAGGGTTATGGTTAGAATCAAGCACAGTGTTAGTGTTATCGTTAGGGTAAGGGTTAGGGTTAAAGTGCTTTTAGGGCTAGTGGTAGGGGTAGGGTGAGGATTAGGGTTAAGGTTTGTGTTGGTAGAATCGAGGTTTCAGTTTAGGCTTAGGGTCAGGATTGCATTTTGGATCAGAATCGAGTGTATTTAGGAGTAGGGTTAGTGTTGAGATTGACGATTAAGTGTTAGGCTTAGAATTGAGCACATTAGGGTTAGAGTTATGGTTAGAATCCACTGCATTTCGGCTTAGGGTTGGGGTTAAGGTTAGAATCAGGCGCATTTTTATTGTTCTGGTTTTCGTTAGCGTATGGCTTAGAGTTAATTAAGGGGCAGGGCTAGGAGTAGGGTTAGGATTAGGGTTAGGGTTTGTGTTGGTAGAATCGAGGTTTAGGTTTAGGCTTAGGGTCAGGATTGCATTTTGGATCAGAATCGAGTGTATTTAGGCTTTGGGTTACTGTTCAAATTGACGATTTAGTGTTAGGGTTTGAATCGAGCACATTTAGGGTTAGAGTTAGGGTTAGAATTCAGTGCATTTAGGGTTAGTGTTAGGGTTAGGTTTAGGGTCAGGGTTAAATCGAGAGCATTTAAGGATAGTGCTAGGGTTAGAGTTAGGTTTAGCGTTCGCTTTCGTAGAATCGAGGGTTAGGCTTAAGGTTAGGCTTGGGGTTAGGGTTAGGGTTAGAAGCAAGGGCATTTTTAGTGTTGTGGTATTCGTCAGGGTATGGCTTAGAGTGCATTTAGGGGTAGGGGTATGAGTAGAGTTAGGATTAGGGTAAAGGTTTGTATTGGTAGATCCAGGTTTAGGGTTAGGCTTAGGGTCAGGAATGGCTTTTGGGTTAGAATCGAGTGCATTTAGGCTTAGGGATAGTGTTGAAATTGACGATTTAGTGTTAGGGTTAGAATCGAGCACATTTAGGGTTAGAGTTTTGCTTAGAATTCATTAGGGTTAGGGTTAGTGTTAGGGGTAGGGGTAGGGTTAGAGTGCATTTAGGGCTAATGGTAGGGGTAGGGTTAGGATTAGGGTTACGGTTTGTATTGGTAGAATCGAAGTTTAGGGTTAGGCTTCGGGTCAGGATTGCCTCTTGGGTTAGAATCGGGTGCATTTAGGGTTAGGGTTAGTGTTGAGATTGACGATTTAGTGTTAGGCTTAGAATCAAGCACATGAGGGTTAGAGTTATGGTTAGAATCCACTGCATTTAGGCTTAGGGTTAAGGTTAGGGTTATTAGGGTCAGGGTTAGAATCGAGAGCATTTAAGGATAGTGCTAGGGTTAGAGTTAGGTTTAGGGTTAGCTTTCGTAGAATCGAGGGTTAGGCTTAGGGTTAGGCTTAGGGTGAGGGTTAGGGTTAGAATCAAGCACAGTTTTAGTGTTAGCGTTAGGGTGAGGGTTAGGGTTAAAGTGCTTTTAGGGCTAGAGGAAGCGATAGGGTTAGGATTAGGGTTAAGGTTTGTGTTGGTAGAATCGAAGTTTAGGGTTAGGCTTAGGGTCAAGATTGCCTTTTGGGTTAGAATCGAGTGCATTTATGGTTAGGGTTAGTGTTGAGATTGACGATTTAGTGTGAGGCTTGGAATCAAGCACATGAGCGTAAGAGTTATGGTTAGAATCCACTGCATTTAGGCTTAGGGTTAGGGTTAGGGTTATTAGGGTCAGGGTTAGAATCGAGAGCATTTAAGGATAGTGCTAGGGTTAGAGTTATGTTTAGCGTTCACTTTCGTAGAATCGAGGGTTAGGCTTAAGGTTAGGTTTAGGGTTAGGGTTAGGGTTAGAATCAGGCGCATTTTTAGTGTTCTGGTTTTCGTTAGGGTATGGCTTAGAGTGCATTTAGGGGTAGGGGTAGAAGTAGGGTTAGGATAGGTTTAAGGTTTGTGTTGGTAGAATCGAGGTTTAGGATTAGGCTGAGGGTCAGGAATGGCTTTTGGGTTAGAATCCAGTGCATTTAGGCTTAGGGATAGTGTTGAAATTGACGATTTCGTTTTAGCGTTAGAATCAAGCACATTTAGGGATAGAGTTATGGTTAGATTTCGTTAGGGTTACGGTTAGTGTTAGGGTTAGGGGGATGGTTAGAGTGCATTTAGGGGTAGGGCTTTGGGCACGGTTAGAATTAAGGTTAGGGTTAGTGTTGGTAGAATCGAGGGTTAGGGTTAGGCTCAGGGTCAATATTCCCATTTAGGTTAGAATCGAGTGCATTGAGGCTTAAGGTTACTGTTGAGATTGACGAATTAGTGTTAGGGTTAGAATCAAGAACATTACCTTTAGAGTTATGGTTAGAATCCAGTGCATTTAGGGTTAGGCTTAGGCTTAGGGTTACGGTTATGTTTAGGGTGAGGGTTAGAATCGAGTGCATTTAAGGATAGTGTTAGGGGTAGAGTTAGGTTTAGGGTTAGCTTTCGTAGAATCGAGGGTTAGGCTTCGGGTTAGGGTTAGCGTTAGGGTTAGGGTTAGAATCAGGCGCAATTTTAGTGTTATGGTTGGGGTTAGGGTATGGCTTAGAGTGCATTTAGGGGTAGGGATAGGAGTAGGGTTAGGATTAGTCTTAAGGTTTGTGTTGGTAGAATCGAGGTTTAAGGTTAGGCTAAGGGTCAGGATGGCCTTTTGGGTTAGAATCGAGTGCATTTAGGGTTAGAGTTAGTGTTGAGATTGACGATTTAGTATTAGGGTTATAATCGAGCCCATTAGGGTTAGAGTTATGGTTAGAATCCAGTGCATTTAGGGTTAGGATTAGGGTTAGGGTTAGGGTTAGGGTTAGGTTTAGGGTCAGGGTTAGAATCGAGAGAATTTAAGGACAGTGCTAGGCTTAGAGTTAGGTTTAGGGTTAGCTTTCATAGAATCGAGGGTTAGGCTTAGGATTAGGCTTAGGGTGAGGGTTAGGGTTAGAATCAAGCACAGTTTTAGTGTTAGCCTTAGGGTGAGGGTTAGGGTTAAAGTGCTTTTAGGGCTAGTGGTAGGGGTAGGGGTAGGATTAGGGTTAAGGTTTGTGTTGGTAGAATCGAGGTTTAGATTTAGGCTTAGTGTCAGGATTGCATTTTGGATCAGAATCGGGTGTATTTAGACTTTGCGTTAGTGTTCAAATTGACGATTTAGTGTTAGGGTTTGAATCGAGCACATTTAGGGTTAGAGTTATGGTTAGAATTCAGTGCATTTAGGGTTAGGGTTAGGGTTAGGGTTAGGTTTAGGGTCAGGTTTAGAATCGAGAGCATTTCAGGATAGTGCTAGCGTTAGAGTTAGGTTTAGCGTTCGCTTTCATAGAATCGAGGGTTAGGCTGAAGGTTAGGCTTAAGGTTAGGGTTAGGGTTAGAATCAGGCGCATTTTTAGTGTTCTGGTTTTCATTAGGGTATGGCTTAGAGTGCATTTAGGGGTAGGGGTAGGAGTAGGGGTAGGATTAGGGTTAAGGTGTGTGTTGGTAGAATCGAAGTTTAGGGTTAGGCTTAGGGTCAGGAATGGCTTTTGGGTTAGAATCGAGTGCATATAGGCTTAGGGATAGTGTTGAAATTGACGATTTAGTTTTAGCGTTAGAATCAAGCACATTTAGGGATAGAGTTATGGTTAGAATTCGTTAGGGTTAAGGTTAGTGGTAGAGTTAGGGGTATGGTTAGAGTGCATTTAGCGGTAGGGGTTGGGGCACGGTTAGAATTAAGGTTAGGGTCAGTGTTGGTAGAATCGAGGTTTAGGGTTAGGCTCAGGGTCAGGATTGCCTTTTGGGTTAGAATCGAGGCCATTTAGGCTTGCGGTTACTGTTGAGATTGACGAATTAGTGTTAGGGTTAGAATCAAGAACATTACAGTTAGAGTTATGGTTAGAATCCAGTGCATTTAGGGTTAGGCTTAGGCTTACGGTTACGGTTATGTTTAGGGTGAGTGCTAGAATCGAGTGCATTTAAGGATAGTGTTAGGGTTACAGTTAGGTTTAGGGTTAGTTTTCGTAGAATTGAGGGTTAGTCTTAGGGTGAGGGTTAGGGTTAGAATCAAGCATAGTTTTAGTGTTAGCGTTAGGGTTAGTGTAAGCATTAGAGTGCATTTAGAGGTAGGGGTAGCGGTAGGATTAGGATTTGGGTTAGGGTTAGTGATGGTAGAATCGAGGTTTAGGTTTAGGCTTAGGGTCATGATTGCATTTTGGATCAGAATCGAGTGTATTTAGGCTTTGGGTTAGTGTTCAAATTGACGATTTAGTGTTAGGGTTTGAATCGAGCACCTTTAGAGTTAGAATTAGGGTTTGAATTCAGTGCATTTAGGGTTAAAGTTAGGGTTAGGGTTAGGTTTACGGTCAGGGTTAAAATCGAGAGCATTTAAGGATAGTGCTAGGGTTAGAGTTAGGTTTAGGGTTAACTTTCGTAGAATCGAGGGTTAGGCTTAGTGTTAGGCTTAGGGTGAGGGTTATGGTTAGAATCAAGCACAGTGTTAGTGTTATCGTTAGGGTAAGGGTTAGGGTTAAAGTGCTTTTAGGGCTAGTGGTAGGGGTAGGGTGAGGATTAGGGTTAAGGTTTGTGTTGGTAGAATCGAGGTTTCAGTTTAGGCTTAGGGTCAGGATTGCATTTTGGATCAGAATCGAGTGTATTTAGGAGTAGGGTTAGTGTTGAGATTGACGATTAAGTGTTAGGCTTAGAATTGAGCACATTAGGGTTAGAGTTATGGTTAGAATCCACTGCATTTCGGCTTAGGGTTAGGGTTAAGGTTAGAATCAGGCGCATTTTTATTGTTCTGGTTTTCGTTAGCGTATGGCTTAGAGTTAATTAAGGGGCAGGGCTAGGAGTAGGGTTAGGATTAGGGTTAGGGTTTGTGTTGGTAGAATCGAGGTTTAGGTTTAGGCTTAGGGTCAGGATTGCATTTTGGATCAGAATCGAGTGTATTTAGGCTTTGGGTTACTGTTCAAATTGACGATTTAGTGTTAGGGTTTGAATCGAGCACATTTAGGGTTAGAGTTATGGTTAGAATTCAGTGCACTTAGGGTTAGTGTTAGGGTTAGGTTTAGGGTCAGGGTTAAATCGAGAGCATTTAAGGATAGTGCTAGGGTTAGAGTTAGGTTTAGCGTTCGCTTTCGTAGAATCGAGGGTTAGGCTTGGGGTTAGGGTTAGGGTTAGAAGCAAGGGCATTTTTAGTGTTGTGGTTTTCGTCAGGGTATGGCTTAGAGTGCATTTAGGGGTAGGGGTATGAGTAGAGTTAGGATTAGGGTAAAGGTTTGTATTGGTAGAATCGAGGTTTAGGGTTAGGCTTAGGGTCAGGAATGGCTTTTGGGTTAGAATCGAGTGCATTTAGGCTTAGGGATAGTGTTGAAATTGACGATTTAGTGTTAGGGTTAGAATCGAGCACATTTAGGGTTAGAGTTTTGCTTAGAATTCGTTAGGGTTAGGGTTAGGGTTAGGGGTAGGGGTAGGGTTAGAGTGCATTTAGGGCTAGTGGTAGGGGTAGGGTTAGGATTAGGGTTACGGTTTGTATTGGTAGAATCGAAGTTTAGGGTTAGGCTTCGGGTCAGGATTGCCTCTTGGGTTAGAATCGGGTGCATTTAGGGTTAGGGTTAGTGTTGAGATTGACGATTTAGTGTTAGGCTTAGAATCAAGCACATGAGGGTTAGAGTTATGGTTAGAATCCACTGCATTTAGGCTTAGGGTTAAGGTTAGGGTTATTAGGGTCAGGGTTAGAATCGAGAGCATTTAAGGATAGTGCTAGGGTTAGAGTTAGGTTTAGGGTTAGCTTTCGTAGAATCGAGGGTTAGGCTTAGGGTTAGGCTTAGGGTGAGGGTTAGGGTTAGAATCAAGCACAGTTTTAGTGTTAGCGTTAGGGTGAGGGTTAGGGTTAAAGTGCTTTTAGGGCTAGAGGAAGCGATAGGGTTAGGATTAGGGTTAAGGTTTGTGTTGGTAGAATCGAAGTTTAGGGTTAGGCTTAGGGTCAAGATTGCCTTTTGGGTTAGAATCGAGTGCATTTATGGTTAGGGTTAGTGTTGAGATTGACGATTTAGTGTTAGGCTTGGAATCAAGCACATGAGCGTTAGAGTTATGGTTAGAATCCACTGCATTTAGGCTTAGGGTTAGGGTTAGGGTTATTAGGGTCAGGGTTAGAATCGAGAGCATTTAAGGATAGTGCTAGGGTTAGAGTTATGTTTAGCGTTCACTTTCGTAGAATCGAGGGTTAGGCTTAAGGTTAGGTTTAGGCTTAGGGTTAGGGTTAGAATCAGGCGCATTTTTAGTGTTCTGGTTTTCGTTAGGGTATGGCTTAGAGTGCATTTAGGGGTAGGGGTAGAAGTAGGGTTAGGATAGGTTTAAGGTTTGTGTTGGTAGAATCGAGGTTTAGGAGTAGGCTGAGGGTCAGGAATGGCTTTTGGGTTAGAATCCAGTGCATTTAGGCTTAGGGATAGTGTTGAAATTGACGATTTCGTTTTAGCGTTAGAATCAAGCACATTTAGGGATAGAGTTATGGTTAGATTTCGTTAGGGTTACGGTTAGTGTTAGGGTTAGGGGGATGGTTAGAGTGCATTTAGGGGTAGGGCTTTGGGCACGGTTAGAATTAAGGTTAGGGTTAGTGTTGGTAGAATCGAGGGTTAGGGTTAGGCTCAGGGTCAATATTCCCATTTAGGTTAGAATCGAGTGCATTGAGGCTTAAGGTTACTGTTGAGATTGACGAATTAGTGTTAGGGTTAGAATCAAGAACATTACCTTTAGAGTTATGGTTAGAATCCAGTGCATTTAGGGTTAGGCTTAGGCTTAGGGTTACGGTTATGTTTAGGGTGAGGGTTAGAATCGAGTGCATTTAAGGATAGTGTTAGGGGTAGAGTTAGGTTTAGGGTTAGCTTTCGTAGAATCGAGGGTTAGGCTTCGGGTTAGGGTTAGCGTTAGGGTTAGGGTTAGAATCAGGCGCAATTTTAGTGTTATGGTTGGGGTTAGGGTATGGCTTAGAGTGCATTTAGGGGTAGGGATAGGAGTAGGGTTAGGATTAGTCTTAAGGTTTGTGTTGGTAGAATCGAGGTTTAAGGTTAGGCTAAGGGTCAGGATTGCCTTTTGGGTTAGAATCGAGTGCATTTAGGGTTAGAGTTAGTGTTGAGATTGACGATTTAGTATTAGGGTTATAATCGAGCCCATTAGGGTTAGAGTTATGGTTAGAATCCAGTGCATTTAGGGTTAGGATTAGGGTTAGGGTTAGGGTTAGGGTTAGGTTTAGGGTCAGGGTTAGAATCGAGAGAATTTAAGGACAGTGCTAGGCTTAGAGTTAGGTTTAGGGTTAGCTTTCGTAGAATCGAGGGTTAGGCTTAGGGTTAGGCTTAGGGTGAGGGTTAGGGTTAGAATCAAGCACAGTTTTAGTGTTAGCGTTAGGGTGAGGGTTAGGGTTAAAGTGCTTTTAGGGCTAGAGGAAGCGATAGGGTTAGGATTAGGGTTAAGGTTTGTGTTGGTAGAATCGAAGTTTAGGGTTAGGCTTAGGGTCAAGATTGCCTTTTGGGTTAGAATCGAGTGCATTTATGGTTAGGGTTAGTGTTGAGATTGACGATTTAGTGTTAGGCTTGGAATCAAGCACATGAGCGTTAGAGTTATGGTTAGAATCCACTGCATTTAGGCTTAGGGTTAGGGTTAGGGTTATTAGGGTCAGGGTTAGAATCGAGAGCATTTAAGGATAGTGCTAGGGTTAGAGTTATGTTTAGCGTTCACTTTCGTAGAATCGAGGGTTAGGCTTAAGGTTAGGTTTAGGCTTAGGGTTAGGGTTAGAATCAGGCGCATTTTTAGTGTTCTGGTTTTCGTTAGGGTATGGCTTAGAGTGCATTTAGGGGTAGGGGTAGAAGTAGGGTTAGGATAGGTTTAAGGTTTGTGTTGGTAGAATCGAGGTTTAGGAGTAGGCTGAGGGTCAGGAATGGCTTTTGGGTTAGAATCCAGTGCATTTAGGCTTAGGGATAGTGTTGAAATTGACGATTTCGTTTTAGCGTTAGAATCAAGCACATTTAGGGATAGAGTTATGGTTAGATTTCGTTAGGGTTACGGTTAGTGTTAGGGTTAGGGGGATGGTTAGAGTGCATTTAGGGGTAGGGCTTTGGGCACGGTTAGAATTAAGGTTAGGGTTAGTGTTGGTAGAATCGAGGGTTAGGGTTAGGCTCAGGGTCAATATTCCCATTTAGGTTAGAATCGAGTGCATTGAGGCTTAAGGTTACTGTTGAGATTGACGAATTAGTGTTAGGGTTAGAATCAAGAACATTACCTTTAGAGTTATGGTTAGAATCCAGTGCATTTAGGGTTAGGCTTAGGCTTAGGGTTACGGTTATGTTTAGGGTGAGGGTTAGAATCGAGTGCATTTAAGGATAGTGTTAGGGGTAGAGTTAGGTTTAGGGTTAGCTTTCGTAGAATCGAGGGTTAGGCTTCGGGTTAGGGTTAGCGTTAGGGTTAGGGTTAGAATCAGGCGCAATTTTAGTGTTATGGTTGGGGTTAGGGTATGGCTTAGAGTGCATTTAGGGGTAGGGATAGGAGTAGGGTTAGGATTAGTCTTAAGGTTTGTGTTGGTAGAATCGAGGTTTAAGGTTAGGCTAAGGGTCAGGATTGCCTTTTGGGTTAGAATCGAGTGCATTTAGGGTTAGAGTTAGTGTTGAGATTGACGATTTAGTATTAGGGTTATAATCGAGCCCATTAGGGTTAGAGTTATGGTTAGAATCCAGTGCATTTAGGGTTAGGATTAGGGTTAGGGTTAGGGTTAGGGTTAGGTTTAGGGTCAGGGTTAGAATCGAGAGAATTTAAGGACAGTGCTAGGCTTAGAGTTAGGTTTAGGGTTAGCTTTCGTAGAATCGAGGGTTAGGCTTAGGATTAGGCTTAGGGTGAGGGTTAGGGTTAGAATCAAGCACAGTTTTAGTGTTAGCCTTAGGGTGAGGGTTAGGGTTAAAGTGCTTTTAGGGCTAGTGGTAGGGGTAGGGGTAGGATTAGGGTTAAGGTTTGTGTTGGTAGAATCGAGGTTTAGATTTAGGCTTAGTGTCAGGATTGCATTTTGGATCAGAATCGGGTGTATTTAGACTTTGCGTTAGTGTTCAAATTGACGATTTAGTGTTAGGGTTTGAATCGAGCACATTTAGGGTTAGAGTTATGGTTAGAATTCAGTGCATTTAGGGTTAGGGTTAGGGTTAGGGTTAGGTTTAGGGTCAGGTTTAGAATCGAGAGCATTTCAGGATAGTGCTAGCGTTAGAGTTAGGTTTAGCGTTCGCTTTCATAGAATCGAGGGTTAGGCTGAAGGTTAGGCTTAGGGTTAGGGTTAGGGTTAGAATCAGGCGCATTTTTAGTGTTCTGGTTTTCGTTAGGGTATGGCTTAGAGTGCATTTAGGGGTAGGGTAGGAGTAGGGGTAGGATTAGGGTTAAGGTGTGTGTTGGTAGAATCGAAGTTTAGGGTTAGGCTTAGGGTCAGGAATGGCTTCTTGGTTAGAATCGAGTGCATATAGGCTTAGGGATAGTGTTGAAATTGACGATTTAGTTTTAGCGTTAGAATCAAGCACATTTAGGGATAGAGTTATGGTTAGAATTCGTTAGGGTTAAGGTTAGTGGTAGAGTTAGGGGTATGGTTAGAGTGCATTTAGCGGTAGGGGTTGGGGCACGGTTAGAATTAAGGTTAGGGTCAGTGTTGGAAGAATCGAGGTTTAGGGTTAGGCTCAGGGTCAGGATTGCCTTTTGGGTTAGAATCGAGTCCATTTAGGCTTGCGGTTACTGTTGAGATTGACGAATTAGTGTTAGGGTTAGAATCAAGAACATTACAGTTAGAGTTATGGTTAGGATCCAGTGCATATAGGGTTAGGCTTAGGCTTACGGTTACGGTTATGTTTAGGGTGAGTGCTAGAATCGAGTGCATTTAAGGATAGTGTTAGGGTTACAGTTAGGTTTAGGGTTAGTTTTCGTAGAATTGAGGGTTAGTCTTAGGGTGAGGGTTAGGGTTAGAATCAAGCATAGTTTTAGTGTTAGCGTTAGGGTTAGTGTAAGCATTAGAGTGCATTTAGAGGTAGGGGTAGCGGTAGGATTAGGATTTGGGTTAGGGTTAGTGATGGTAGAATCGAGGTTTAGGTTTAGGCTTAGGGTCATGATTGCATTTTGGATCAGAATCGAGTGTATTTAGGCTTTGGGTTAGCGTTCAAATTGACGATTTAGTGTTAGGGTTTGAATCGAGCACCTTTAGAGTTAGAATTAGGGTTTGAATTCAGTGCATTTAGGGTTAAAGTTAGGGTTAGGGTTAGGTTTACGGTCAGGGTTAAAATCGAGAGCATTTAAGGATAGTGCTAGGGTTAGAGTTAGGTTTAGGGTTAACTTTCGTAGAATCGAGGGTTAGGCTTAGTGTTAGGCTTAGGGTGAGGGTTATGGTTAGAATCAAGCACAGTGTTAGTGTTATCGTTAGGGTAAGGGTTAGGGTTAAAGTGCTTTTAGGGCTAGTGGTAGGGGTAGGGTGAGGATTAGGGTTAAGGTTTGTGTTGGTAGAATCGAGGTTTCAGTTTAGGCTTAGGGTCAGGATTGCATTTTGGATCAGAATCGAGTGTATTTAGGAGTAGGGTTAGTGTTGAGATTGACGATTAAGTGTTAGGCTTAGAATTGAGCACATTAGGGTTAGAGTTATGGTTAGAATCCACTGCATTTCGGCTTAGGGTTAGGGTTAAGGTTAGAATCAGGCGCATTTTTATTGTTCTGGTTTGCGTTAGCGTATGGCTTAGAGTTAATTAAGGGGCAGGGCTAGGAGTAGGGTTAGGATTAGGGTTAGGGTTTGTGTTGGTAGAATCGAGGTTTAGGTTTAGGCTTAGGGTCAGGATTGCATTTTGGATCAGAATCGAGTGTATTTAGGCTTTGGGTTACTGTTCAAATTGACGATTTAGTGTTAGGGTTTCAATCGAGCACATTTAGGGTTAGAGTTATGGTTAGAATTCAGTGCATTTAGGGTTAGTGTTAGGGTTAGGTTTAGGGTCAGGGTTAAATCGAGAGCATTTAAGGATAGTGCTAGGGATAGAGTTAGGTTTAGCGTTCGCTTTCGTAGAATCGAGGGTTAGGCTTAAGGTTAGGCTTGGGGTTAGGGTTAGGTTTAGAAGCAAGGGCATTTTTAGTGTTGTGGTTTTCGTCAGGGTATGGCTTAGAGTGCATTTAGGGGTAGGGGTATGAGTAGAGTTAGGATTAGGGTAAAGGTTTGTATTGGTAGAATCGAGGTTTAGGGTTAGGCTTAGGGTCAGGAATGGCTTTTGGGTTAGAATCGAGTGCATTTAGGCTTAGGGATAGTGTTGAAATTGACGATTTAGTGTTAGGGTTAGAATCGAGCACATTTAGGGTTAGAGTTTTGCTTAGAATTCGTTAGGGTTAGGGTTAGTGTTAGGGGTAGGGGTAGGGTTAGAGTGCATTTAGGGCTAGTGGTAGGGGTAGGGTTAGGATTAGGGTTACGGTTTGTATTGGTAGAATCGAAGTTTAGGGTTAGGCTTCGGGTCAGGATTGCCTCTTGGGTTAGAATCGGGTGCATTTAGGGTTAGGGTTAGTGTTGAGATTGGCGATTTAGTGTTAGGCTTAGAATCAAGCACATGAGGGTTAGAGTTATGGTTAGAATCCACTGCATTTAGGCTTAGGGTTAAGGTTAGGGTTATTAGGGTCAGGGTTAGAATCGAGAGCATTTAAGGATAGTGCTAGGGTTAGAGTTAGGTTTAGGGTTAGCTTTCGTAGAATCGAGGGTTAGGCTTAGGGTTAGGCTTAGGGTGAGGGTTAGGGTTAGAATCAAGCACAGTTTTAGTGTTAGCGTTAGGGTGAGGGTTAGGGTTAAAGTGCTTTTAGGGCTAGAGGAAGCGATAGGGTTAGGATTAGGGTTAAGGTTTGTGTTGGTAGAATCGAAGTTTAGGGTTAGGCTTAGGGTCAAGATTGCCTTTTGGGTTAGAATCGAGTGCATTTATGGTTAGGGTTAGTGTTGAGATTGACGATTTAGTGTTAGGCTTGGAATCAAGCACATGAGCGTTAGAGTTATGGTTAGAATCCACTGCATTTAGGCTTAGGGTTAGGGTTAGGGTTATTAGGGTCAGGGTTAGAATCGAGAGCATTTAAGGATAGTGCTAGGGTTAGAGTTATGTTTAGCGTTCACTTTCGTAGAATCGAGGGTTAGGCTTAAGGTTAGGTTTAGGCTTAGGGTTAGGGTTAGAATCAGGCGCATTTTTAGTGTTCTGGTTTTCGTTAGGGTATGGCTTAGAGTGCATTTAGGGGTAGGGGTAGAAGTAGGGTTAGGATAGGTTTAAGGTTTGTGTTGGTAGAATCGAGGTTTAGGATTAGGCTGAGGGTCAGGAATGGCTTTTGGGTTAGAATCCAGTGCATTTAGGCTTAGGGATAGTGTTGAAATTGACGATTTCGTTTTAGCGTTAGAATCAAGCACATTTAGGGATAGAGTTATGGTTAGATTTCGTTAGGGTTACGGTTAGTGTTAGGGTTAGGGGGATGGTTAGAGTGCATTTAGCGGTAGGGCTTGGGGCACGGTTAGAATTAAGGTTAGGGTTAGTGTTGGTAGAATCGAGGGTTAGGGTTAGGCTCAGGGTCAATATTCCCATTTAGGTTAGAATCGAGTGCATTGAGGCTTAAGGTTACTGTTGAGATTGACGAATTAGTGTTAGGGTTAGAATCAAGAACATTACCTTTAGAGTTATGGTTAGAATCCAGTGCATTTAGGGTTAGGCTTAGGCTTAGGGTTAGGGTTATGTTTAGGGTGAGGGTTAGAATCGAGTGCATTTAAGGATAGTGTTAGGGGTAGAGTTAGGTTTGGGGTTAGCTTTCATAGAATCGAGGTTTAGGCTTCGGGTTAGGGTTAGCGTTAGGGTTAGGGTTAGAATCAGGCGCAATTTTAGTGTTATGGTTGGGGTTAGGGTATGGCTTAGAGTGCATTTAGGGGTAGGGGTAGGAGTAGGGTTAGGATTAGTCTTAAGGTTTGTGTTGGTAGAATCGAGGTTTAAGGTTAGGCTAAGGGTCAGGATTGCCTTTTGGGTTAGAATCGAGTGCATTTAGGGTTAGAGTTAGTGTTGAGATTGACGATTTAGTATTAGGGTTATAATCGAGCACATTAGGGTTAGAGTTATGGTTAGAATCCAGTGCATTTAGGGTTAGGATTAGGGTTAGGGTTAGGGTTAGGGTTAGGTTTAGGGTCAGGGTTAGAATCGAGAGAATTTAAGGATAGTGCTAGGGTTAGAGTTATGTTTAGCGTTCACTTTCGTAGAATCGAGGGTTAGGCTTAAGGTTAGGTTTAGGCTTAGGGTTAGGGTTAGAATCAGGCGCATTTTTAGTGTTCTGGTTTTCGTTAGGGTATGGCTTAGAGTGCATTTAGGGGTAGGGGTAGAAGTAGGGTTAGGATAGGTTTAAGGTTTGTGTTGGTAGAATCGAGGTTTAGGATTAGGCTGAGGGTCAGGAATGGCTTTTGGGTTAGAATCCAGTGCATTTAGGCTTAGGGATAGTGTTGAAATTGACGATTTCGTTTTAGCGTTAGAATCAAGCACATTTAGGGATAGAGTTATGGTTAGATTTCGTTAGGGTTACGGTTAGTGTTAGGGTTAGGGGGATGGTTAGAGTGCATTTAGCGGTAGGGCTTGGGGCACGGTTAGAATTAAGGTTAGGGTTAGTGTTGGTAGAATCGAGGGTTAGGGTTAGGCTCAGGGTCAATATTCCCATTTAGGTTAGAATCGAGTGCATTGAGGCTTAAGGTTACTGTTGAGATTGACGAATTAGTGTTAGGGTTAGAATCAAGAACATTACCTTTAGAGTTATGGTTAGAATCCAGTGCATTTAGGGTTAGGCTTAGGCTTAGGGTTAGGGTTATGTTTAGGGTGAGGGTTAGAATCGAGTGCATTTAAGGATAGTGTTAGGGGTAGAGTTAGGTTTGGGGTTAGCTTTCATAGAATCGAGGTTTAGGCTTCGGGTTAGGGTTAGCGTTAGGGTTAGGGTTAGAATCAGGCGCAATTTTAGTGTTATGGTTGGGGTTAGGGTATGGCTTAGAGTGCATTTAGGGGTAGGGGTAGGAGTAGGGTTAGGATTAGTCTTAAGGTTTGTGTTGGTAGAATCGAGGTTTAAGGTTAGGCTAAGGGTCAGGATTGCCTTTTGGGTTAGAATCGAGTGCATTTAGGGTTAGAGTTAGTGTTGAGATTGACGATTTAGTATTAGGGTTATAATCGAGCACATTAGGGTTAGAGTTATGGTTAGAATCCAGTGCATTTAGGGTTAGGATTAGGGTTAGGGTTAGGGTTAGGGTTAGGTTTAGGGTCAGGGTTAGAATCGAGAGAATTTAAGGACAGTGCTAGGCTTAGAGTTAGGTTTAGGGTTAGCTTTCGTAGAATCGAGGGTTAGGCTTAGGATTAGGCTTAGGGTGAGGGTTAGGGTTAGAATCAAGCACAGTTTTAGTGTTAGCCTTAGGGTGAGGGTTAGGGTTAAAGTGCTTTTAGGGCTAGTGGTAGGGGTAGGGGTAGGATTAGGGTTAAGGTTTGTGTTGGTAGAATCGAGGTTTAGATTTAGGCTTAGTGTCAGGATTGCATTTTGGATCAGAATCGGGTGTATTTAGACTTTGCGTTAGTGTTCAAATTGACGATTTAGTGTTAGGGTTTGAATCGAGCACATTTAGGGTTAGAGTTATGGTTAGAATTCAGTGCATTTAGGGTTAGGGTTAGGGTTAGGGTTAGGTTTAGGGTCAGGGTTAGAATCGAGAGCATTTCAGGATAGTGCTAGCGTTAGAGTTAGGTTTAGCGTTCGCTTTCATAGAATCGAGGGTTAGGCTGAAGGTTAGGCTTAGGGTTAGGGTTAGGGTTGGAATCAGGCGCATTTTTAGTGTTCTGGTTTTCGTTACGGTATGACTTAGAGTGCATTTAGGGGTAGGGGTAGGAGTAGGGGTAGGATTAGGGTTAAGGTGTGTGTTGGTAGAATCGAAGTTTAGGGTTAGGCTTAGGGTCAGGAATGGCTTCTTGGTTAGAATCGAGTGCATATAGGCTTAGGGATAGTGTTGAAATTGACGATTTAGTTTTAGCGTTAGAATCAAGCACATTTAGGCATAGAGTTATGGTTAGAATTCGTTAGGGTTAAGGTTAGTGGTAGAGTTAGGGGTATGGTTAGAGTGCATTTAGCGGTAGGGGTTGGGGCACGGTTAGAATTAAGGTTAGGGTCAGTGTTGGTAGAATCGAGGTTTAGGGTTAGGCTCAGGGTCAGGATTGCCTTTTGGGTTAGAATCGAGTCCATTTAGGCTTGCGGTTACTGTTGAGATTGACGAATTAGTGTTAGGGTTAGAATCAAGAACATTACAGTTAGAGTTATGGTTAGAATCCAGTGCATTTAGGGTTAGGCTTAGGCTTACGGTTACGGTTATGTTTAGGGTGAGTGCTAGAATCGAGTGCATTTAAGGATAGTGTTAGGGTTACAGTTAGGTTTAGGGTTAGTTTTCGTAGAATTGAGGGTTAGTCTTAGGGTGAGGGTTAGGGTTAGAATCAAGCATAGTTTTAGTGTTAGCGTTAGGGTTAGTGTAAGCATTAGAGTGCATTTAGAGGTAGGGGTAGCGGTAGGATTAGGATTTGGGTTAGGGTTAGTGATGGTAGAATCGAGGTTTAGGTTTAGGCTTAGGGTCATGATTGCATTTTGGATCAGAATCGAGTGTATTTAGGCTTTGGGTTAGTGTTCAAATTGACGATTTAGTGTTAGGGTTTGAATCGAGCACCTTTAGAGTTAGAATTAGGGTTTGAATTCAGTGCATTTAGGGTTAAAGTTAGGGTTAGGGTTAGGTTTACGGTCAGGGTTAAAATCGAGAGCATTTAAGGATAGTGCTAGGGTTAGAGTTAGGTTTAGGGTTAACTTTCGTAGAATCGAGGGTTAGGCTTAGTGTTAGGCTTAGGGTGAGGGTTATGGTTAGAATCAAGCACAGTGTTAGTGTTATCGTTAGGGTAAGGGTTAGGGTTAAAGTGCTTTTAGGGCTAGTGGTAGGGGTAGGGTGAGGATTAGGGTTAAGGTTTGTGTTGGTAGAATCGAGGTTTCAGTTTAGGCTTAGGGTCAGGATTGCATTTTGGATCAGAATCGAGTGTATTTAGGAGTAGGGTTAGTGTTGAGATTGACGATTAAGTGTTAGGCTTAGAATTGAGCACATTAGGGTTAGAGTTATGGTTAGAATCCACTGCATTTCGGCTTAGGGTTAGGGTTAAGGTTAGAATCAGGCGCATTTTTATTGTTCTGGTTTTCGTTAGCGTATGGCTTAGAGTTAATTAAGGGGCAGGGCTAGGAGTAGGGTTAGGATTAGGGTTAGGGTTTGTGTTGGTAGAATCGAGGTTTAGGTTTAGGCTTAGGGTCAGGATTGCATTTTGGATCAGAATCGAGTGTATTTAGGCTTTGGGTTACTGTTCAAATTGACGATTTAGTGTTAGGGTTTGAATCGAGCACATTTAGGGTTAGAGTTATGGTTAGAATTCAGTGCATTTAGGGTTAGTGTTAGGGTTAGGTTTAGGGTCAGGGTTAAATCGAGAGCATTTAAGGATAGTGCTAGGGTTAGAGTTAGGTTTAGCGTTCGCTTTCGTAGAATCGAGGGTTAGGCTTAAGGTTAGGCTTGGGGTTAGGGTTAGGGTTAGAAGCAAGGGCATTTTTAGTGTTGTGGTTTTCGTCAGGGTATGGCTTAGAGTGCATTTAGGGGTAGGGGTATGAGTAGAGTTAGGATTAGGGTAAAGGTTTGTATTGGTAGAATCGAGGTTTAGGGTTAGGCTTAGGGTCAGGAATGGCTTTTGGGTTAGAATCGAGTGCATTTAGGCTTAGGGATAGTGTTGAAATTGACGATTTAGTGTTAGGGTTAGAATCGAGCACATTTAGGGTTAGAGTTTTGCTTAGAATTCGTTAGGGTTAGGGTTAGTGTTAGGGGTAGGGGTAGGGTTAGAGTGCATTTAGGGCTAGTGGTAGGGGTAGGGTTAGGATTAGGGTTACGGTTTGTATTGGTAGAATCGAAGTTTAGGGTTAGGCTTCGGGTCAGGATTGCCTCTTGGGTTAGAATCGGGTGCATTTAGGGTTAGGGTTAGTGTTGAGATTGACGATTTAGTGTTAGGCTTAGAATCAAGCACATGAGGGTTAGAGTTATGGTTAGAATCCACTGCATTTAGGCTTAGGGTTAAGGTTAGGGTTATTAGGGTCAGGGTTAGAATCGAGAGCATTTAAGGATAGTGCTAGGGTTAGAGTTAGGTTTAGGGTTAGCTTTCGTAGAATCGAGGGTTAGGCTTAGGGTTAGGCTTAGGGTGAGGGTTAGGGTTAGAATCAAGCACAGTTTTAGTGTTAGCGTTAGGGTGAGGGTTAGGGTTAAAGTGCTTTTAGGGCTAGAGGAAGCGATAGGGTTAGGATTAGGGTTAAGGTTTGTGTTGGTAGAATCGAAGTTTAGGGTTAGGCTTAGGGTCAAGATTGCCTTTTGGGTTAGAATCGAGTGCATTTATGGTTAGGGTTAGTGTTGAGATTGACGATTTAGTGTTAGGCTTGGAATCAAGCACATGAGCGTTAGAGTTATGGTTAGAATCCACTGCATTTAGGCTTAGGGTTAGGGTTAGGGTTATTAGGGTCAGGGTTAGAATCGAGAGCATTTAAGGATAGTGCTAGGGTTAGAGTTATGTTTAGCGTTCACTTTCGTAGAATCGAGGGTTAGGCTTAAGGTTAGGTTTAGGTTTAGGGTTAGGGTTAGAATCAGGCGCATTTTTAGTGTTCTGGTTTTCGTTAGGGTATGGCTTAGAGTGCATTTAGGGGTAGGGGTAGAAGTAGGGTTAGGATAGGTTTAAGGTTTGTGTTGGTAGAATCGAGGTTTAGGATTAGGCTGAGGGTCAGGAATGGCTTTTGGGTTAGAATCCAGTGCATTTAGGCTTAGGGATAGTGTTGAAATTGACGATTTCGTTTTAGCGTTAGAATCAAGCACATTTAGGGATAGAGTTATGGTTAGATTTCGTTAGGGTTACGGTTAGTGTTAGGGTTAGGGGGATGGTTAGAGTGCATTTAGCGGTAGGGCTTGGGGCACGGTTAGAATTAAGGTTAGGGTTAGTGTTGGTAGAATCGAGGGTTAGGGTTAGGCTCAGGGTCAATATTCCCATTTAGGTTAGAATCGAGTGCATTGAGGCTTAAGGTTACTGTTGAGATTGACGAATTAGTGTTAGGGTTAGAATCAAGAACATTACCTTTAGAGTTATGGTTAGAATCCAGTGCATTTAGGGTTAGGCTTAGGCTTAGGGTTACGGTTATGTTTAGGGTGAGGGTTAGAATCGAGTGCATTTAAGGATAGTGTTAGGGGTAGAGTTAGGTTTGGGGTTAGCTTTCGTAGAATCGAGGTTTAGGCTTCGGGTTAGGGTTAGCGTTAAGGTTAGGGTTAGAATCAGGCGCAATTTTAGTGTTATGGTTGGGGTTAGGGTATGGCTTAGAGTGCATTTAGGGGTAGGGGTAGGAGTAGGGTTAGGATTAGTCTTAAGGTTTGTGTTGGTAGAATCGAGGTTTAAGGTTAGGCTAAGGGTCAGGATTGCCTTTTGGGTTAGAATCGAGTGCATTTAGGGTTAGAGTTAGTGTTGAGATTGACGATTTAGTATTAGGGTTATAATCGAGCACATTAGGGTTAGAGTTATGGTTAGAATCCAGTGCATTTAGGGTTAGGATTAGTGTTAGGGTTGGGGTTAGGGTTAGGTTTAGGGTCAGGGTTAGAATCGAGAGAATTTAAGGACAGTGCTAGGCTTAGAGTTAGGTTTAGGGTTAGCTTTCGTAGAATCGAGGGTTAGGCTTAGGGTTAGGCTTAGGGTGAGGGTTAGGGTTAGAATCAAGCACAGTTTTAGTGTTAGCGTTAGGGTGAGGGTTAGGGTTAAAGTGCTTTTAGGGCTAGAGGAAGCGATAGGGTTAGGATTAGGGTTAAGGTTTGTGTTGGTAGAATCGAAGTTTAGGGTTAGGCTTAGGGTCAAGATTGCCTTTTGGGTTAGAATCGAGTGCATTTATGGTTAGGGTTAGTGTTGAGATTGACGATTTAGTGTTAGGCTTGGAATCAAGCACATGAGCGTTAGAGTTATGGTTAGAATCCACTGCATTTAGGCTTAGGGTTAGGGTTAGGGTTATTAGGGTCAGGGTTAGAATCGAGAGCATTTAAGGATAGTGCTAGGGTTAGAGTTATGTTTAGCGTTCACTTTCGTAGAATCGAGGGTTAGGCTTAAGGTTAGGTTTAGGTTTAGGGTTAGGGTTAGAATCAGGCGCATTTTTAGTGTTCTGGTTTTCGTTAGGGTATGGCTTAGAGTGCATTTAGGGGTAGGGGTAGAAGTAGGGTTAGGATAGGTTTAAGGTTTGTGTTGGTAGAATCGAGGTTTAGGATTAGGCTGAGGGTCAGGAATGGCTTTTGGGTTAGAATCCAGTGCATTTAGGCTTAGGGATAGTGTTGAAATTGACGATTTCGTTTTAGCGTTAGAATCAAGCACATTTAGGGATAGAGTTATGGTTAGATTTCGTTAGGGTTACGGTTAGTGTTAG
The DNA here is from genome assembly GCF_028372415.1 of Notamacropus eugenii. Taxonomy (NCBI): domain Eukaryota; kingdom Metazoa; phylum Chordata; class Mammalia; order Diprotodontia; family Macropodidae; genus Notamacropus; species Notamacropus eugenii. The sequence continues at coordinate 79,947,804 of NC_092878.1, read as the reverse complement.
GGTTAGGGGGATGGTTAGAGTGCATTTAGGGGTAGGGCTTTGGGCACGGTTAGAATTAAGGTTAGGGTTAGTGTTGGTAGAATCGAGGGTTAGGGTTAGGCTCAGGGTCAATATTCCCATTTAGGTTAGAATCGAGTGCATTGAGGCTTAAGGTTACTGTTGAGATTGACGAATTAGTGTTAGGGTTAGAATCAAGAACATTACCTTTAGAGTTATGGTTAGAATCCAGTGCATTTAGGGTTAGGCTTAGGCTTAGGGTTACGGTTATGTTTAGGGTGAGGGTTAGAATCGAGTGCATTTAAGGATAGTGTTAGGGGTAGAGTTAGGTTTGGGGTTAGCTTTCGTAGAATCGAGGTTTAGGCTTCGGGTTAGGGTTAGCGTTAAGGTTAGGGTTAGAATCAGGCGCAATTTTAGTGTTATGGTTGGGGTTAGGGTATGGCTTAGAGTGCATTTAGGGGTAGGGGTAGGAGTAGGGTTAGGATTAGTCTTAAGGTTTGTGTTGGTAGAATCGAGGTTTAAGGTTAGGCTAAGGGTCAGGATTGCCTTTTGGGTTAGAATCGAGTGCATTTAGGGTTAGAGTTAGTGTTGAGATTGACGATTTAGTATTAGGGTTATAATCGAGCACATTAGGGTTAGAGTTATGGTTAGAATCCAGTGCATTTAGGGTTAGGATTAGTGTTAGGGTTAGGGTTAGGGTTAGGTTTAGGGTCAGGGTTAGAATCGAGAGAATTTAAGGACAGTGCTAGGCTTAGAGTTAGGTTTAGGGTTAGCTTTCGTAGAATCGAGGGTTAGGCTTAGGGTTAGGCTTAGGGTGAGGGTTAGGGTTAGAATCAAGCACAGTTTTAGTGTTAGCCTTAGGGTGAGGGTTAGGGTTAAAGTGCTTTTAGGGCTAGAGGAAGCGATAGGGTTAGGATTAGGGTTAAGGTTTGTGTTGGTAGAATCGAAGTTTAGGGTTAGGCTTAGGGTCAAGATTGCCTTTTGGGTTAGAATCGAGTGCATTTATGGTTAGGGTTAGTGTTGAGATTGACGATTTAGTGTTAGGCTTGGAATCAAGCACATGAGGGTTAGAGTTATGGTTAGAATCCACTGCATTTAGGCTTAGGGTTAGGGTTAGGGTTATTAGGGTCAGGGTTAGAATCGAGAGCATTTAAGGATAGTGCTAGGGTTAGAGTTATGTTTAGCGTTCACTTTCGTAGAATCGAGGGTTAGGCTTAAGGTTAGGTTTAGGCTTAGGGTTAGGGTTAGGATTATTACGGTCAGGACTAGAATCGAGAGCATTTAAGGATAGTTTTAGGCTTAGAGTTAGGTTTAGGGTTAGGTGTCGTAGAATTGTGGGTTAGGGTTTGGGTTAGGGTTAGGGTTAGGGTTAGAATCAAGCGCATTTTCAGTGTTAGGGGTTGGGTTAGGGTTAGGGTTAGAGTGCATATAGAGGTAGAGATAGGAGTAAGGTTAGGATTAGGGTTAGGGTTTCTGTTGGAAGAATCGAGGTTTAGGGTTAGACTCAGGGTTAGGATTGCCTTTTGGGTTAGAGTCGAGTGCATTTAGGGTTAGGCTTAGTGTTGAGATTGACAATTTAGTGTTAGGGTTATAATCGAGCACATTAGGGTTAGAGTTATGGTTAGAATCCAGTACATTTAAGGTTAGGATTAGGGTTAGGGTTAGGGTTATGTTCAGGCTGAGCGTTAGAATCGAGTGCATTTAAGTATAGTGTTAGGGTTGGAGTTAGCTTTACGGTTAGCTTTCCTAGAATCGAGGGTTAGGCTGAAGGTTAGGCTTAGGGTTAGGGTTAGGGTTAGAATCAGGCGCATTTTTAGTGTTCTGGTTTTCGTTAGGGTATGGCTTAGAGTACATTTAGGGGTAGGGGTAGGAGTAGGGGTAGGATTAGGGTTAAGGTGTGTGTTGGTAGAATCTAAGTTTAGGGTTAGGCTTAGGGTCAGGAATGGCTTCTTGGTTAGAATCGAGTGCATATAGGCTTAGGGATAGTGTTGAAATTGACGATTTAGTTTTAGCATTAGAATCAAGCACATTTAGGGATAGAGTTATGGTTAGAATTCGTTAGGGTTAAGGTTAGTGGTAGAGTTAGGGGTATGGTTAGAGTGCATTTAGCGGTAGGGGTTGGGGCACGGTTAGAATTAAGGTTAGGGTCAGTGTTGGTAGAATCGAGGTTTAGGGTTAGGCTCAGGGTCAGGATTGCCTTTTGGGTTAGAATCGAGTCCATTTAGGCTTGCGGTTACTGTTGAGATTGACGAATTAGTGTTAGGGTTAGAATCAAGAACATTACAGTTAGAGTTATGGTTAGAATCCAGTGCATTTAGGGTTAGGCTTAGGCTTACGGTTACGGTTATGTTTAGGGTGAGTGCTAGAATCGAGTGCATTTAAGGATAGTGTTAGGGTTACAGTTAGGTTTAGGGTTAGTTTTCGTAGAATTGAGGGTTAGTCTTAGGGTGAGGGTTAGGGTTAGAATCAAGCATAGTTTTAGTGTTAGCGTTAGGGTTAGTGTAAGCATTAGAGTGCATTTAGAGGTAGGGGTAGCGGTAGGATTAGGATTTGGGTTAGGGTTAGTGATGGTAGAATCGAGGTTTAGGTTTAGGCTTAGGGTCATGATTGCATTTTGGATCAGAATCGAGTGTATTTAGGCTTTGGGTTAGCGTTCAAATTGACGATTTAGTGTTAGGGTTTGAATCGAGCACCTTTAGAGTTAGAATTAGGGTTTGAATTCAGTGCATTTAGGGTTAAAGTTAGGGTTAGGGTTAGGTTTACGGTCAGGGTTAAAATCGAGAGCATTTAAGGATAGTGCTAGGGTTAGAGTTAGGTTTAGGGTTAACTTTCGTAGAATCGAGGGTTAGGCTTAGTGTTAGGCTTAGGGTGAGGGTTATGGTTAGAATCAAGCACAGTGTTAGTGTTATCGTTAGGGTAAGGGTTAGGGTTAAAGTGCTTTTAGGGCTAGTGGTAGGGGTAGGGTGAGGATTAGGGTTAAGGTTTGTGTTGGTAGAATCGAGGTTTCAGTTTAGGCTTAGGGTCAGGATTGCATTTTGGATCAGAATCGAGTGTATTTAGGAGTAGGGTTAGTGTTGAGATTGACGATTAAGTGTTAGGCTTAGAATTGAGCACATTAGGGTTAGAGTTATGGTTAGAATCCACTGCATTTCGGCTTAGGGTTAGGGTTAAGGTTAGAATCAGGCGCATTTTTATTGTTCTGGTTTTCGTTAGCGTATGGCTTAGAGTTAATTAAGGGGCAGGGCTAGGAGTAGGGTTAGGATTAGGGTTAGGGTTTGTGTTGGTAGAATCGAGGTTTAGGTTTAGGCTTAGGGTCAGGATTGCATTTTGGATCAGAATCGAGTGTATTTAGGCTTTGGGTTACTGTTCAAATTGACGATTTAGTGTTAGGGTTTGAATCGAGCACATTTAGGGTTAGAGTTATGGTTAGAATTCAGTGCATTTAGGGTTAGTGTTAGGGTTAGGTTTAGGGTCAGGGTTAAATCGAGAGCATTTAAGGATAGTGCTAGGGTTAGAGTTAGGTTTAGCGTTCGCTTTCGTAGAATCGAGGGTTAGGCTTAAGGTTAGGCTTGGGGTTAGGGTTAGGGTTAGAAGCAAGGGCATTTTTAGTGTTGTGGTTTTCGTCAGGGTATGGCTTAGAGTGCATTTAGGGGTAGGGGTATGAGTAGAGTTAGGATTAGGGTAAAGGTTTGTATTGGTAGAATCGAGGTTTAGGGTTAGGCTTAGGGTCAGGAATGGCTTTTGGGTTAGAATCGAGTGCATTTAGGCTTAGGGATAGTGTTGAAATTGACGATTTAGTGTTAGGGTTAGAATCGAGCACATTTAGGGTTAGAGTTTTGCTTAGAATTCGTTAGGGTTAGGGTTAGTGTTAGGGGTAGGGGTAGGGTTAGAGTGCATTTAGGGCTAGTGGTAGGGGTAGGGTTAGGATTAGGGTTACGGTTTGTATTGGTAGAATCGAAGTTTAGGGTTAGGCTTCGGGTCAGGATTGCCTCTTGGGTTAGAATCGGGTGCATTTAGGGTTAGGGTTAGTGTTGAGATTGACGATTTAGTGTTAGGCTTAGAATCAAGCACATGAGGGTTAGAGTTATGGTTAGAATCCACTGCATTTAGGCTTAGGGTTAAGGTTAGGCTTATTAGGGTCAGGGTTAGAATCGAGAGCATTTAAGGATAGTGCTAGGGTTAGAGTTAGGTTTAGGGTTAGCTTTCGTAGAATCGAGGGTTAGGCTTAGGGTTAGGCTTAGGGTGAGGGTTAGGGTTAGAATGAAGCACAGTTTTAGTGTTAGCGTTAGGGTGAGGGTTAGGGTTAAAGTGCTTTTAGGGCTAGAGGAAGCGATAGGGTTAGGATTAGGGTTAAGGTTTGTGTTGGTAGAATCGAAGTTTAGGGTTAGGCTTAGGGTCAAGATTGCCTTTTGGGTTAGAATCGAGTGCATTTATGGTTAGGGTTAGTGTTGAGATTGACGATTTAGTGTTAGGCTTGGAATCAAGCACATGAGCGTTAGAGTTATGGTTAGAATCCACTGCATTTAGGCTTAGGGTTAGGGTTAGGGTTATTAGGGTCAGGGTTAGAATCGAGAGCATTTAAGGATAGTGCTAGGGTTAGAGTTATGTTTAGCGTTCACTTTCGTAGAATCGAGGGTTAGGCTTAAGGTTAGGTTTAGGGTTAGGGTTAGGGTTAGAATCAGGCGCATTTTTAGTGTTCTGGTTTTCGTTAGGGTATGGCTTAGAGTGCATTTAGGGGTAGGGGTAGAAGTAGGGTTAGGATAGGTTTAAGGTTTGTGTTGGTAGAATCGAGGTTTAGGATTAGGCTGAGGGTCAGGAATGGCTTTTGGGTTAGAATCCAGTGCATTTAGGCTTAGGGATAGTGTTGAAATTGACGATTTCGTTTTAGCGTTAGAATCAAGCACATTTAGGGATAGAGTTATGGTTAGATTTCGTTAGGGTTACGGTTAGTGTTAGGGTTAGGGGGATGGTTAGAGTGCATTTAGCGGTAGGGCTTGGGGCACGGTTAGAATTAAGGTTAGGGTTAGTGTTGGTAGAATCGAGGGTTAGGGTTAGGCTCAGGGTCAATATTCCCATTTAGGTTAGAATCGAGTGCATTGAGGCTTAAGGTTACTGTTGAGATTGACGAATTAGTGTTAGGGTTAGAATCAAGAACATTACCTTTAGAGTTATGGTTAGAATCCAGTGCATTTAGGGTTAGGCTTAGGCTTAGGGTTAGGGTTATGTTTAGGGTGAGGGTTAGAATCGAGTGCATTTAAGGATAGTGTTAGGGGTAGAGTTAGGTTTGGGGTTAGCTTTCGTAGAATCGAGGTTTAGTCTTCGGGTTAGGGTTAGCGTTAGGGTTAGGGTTAGAATCAGGCGCAATTTTAGTGTTATGGTTGGGGTTAGGGTATGGCTTAGAGTGCATTTAGGGGTAGGGGTAGGAGTAGGGTTAGGATTAGTCTTAAGGTTTGTGTTGGTAGAATCGAGGTTTAAGGTTAGGCTAAGGGTCAGGATTGCCTTTTGGGTTAGAATCGAGGGCATTTAGGGTTAGAGTTAGTGTTGAGATTGACGATTTAGTATTAGGGTTATAATCGAGCCCATTAGGGTTAGAGTTATGGTTAGAATCCAGTGCATTTAGGGTTAGGATTAGGGTTAGGGTTAGGGTTAGGGTTAGGTTTAGGGTCAGGGTTAGAATCGAGAGAATTTAAGGACAGTGCTAGGCTTAGAGTTAGGTTTAGGGTTAGCTTTCGTAGAATCGAGGGTTAGGCTTAGGGTTAGGCTTAGGGTGAGGGTTAGGGTAATCAAGCACAGTTTTAGTGTTAGCCTTAGGGTGAGGGTTAGGGTTAAAGTGCTTTTAGGGCTAGAGGAAGCGATAGGGTTAGGATTAGGGTTAAGGTTTGTGTTGGTAGAATCGAAGTTTAGGGTTAGGCTTAGGGTCAAGATTGCCTTTTGGGTTAGAATCGAGTGCATTTATGGTTAGGGTTAGTGTTGAGATTGACGATTTAGTGTTAGGCTTGGAATCAAGCACATGAGGGTTAGAGTTATGGTTAGAATCCACTGCATTTAGGCTTAGGGTTAGGGTTAGGGTTATTAGGGTCAGGGGTTAGAATCGAGAGCATTTAAGGATAGTGCTAGGGTTAGAGTTATGTTTAGCGTTCACTTTCGTAGAATCGAGGGTTAGGCTTAAGGTTAGGTTTAGGCTTAGGGTTAGGGTTAGGATTATTACGGTCAGGACTAGAATCGAGAGCATTTAAGGATAGTTTTAGGGTTACAGTTAGGTTTAGGGTTAGTTTTCGTAGAATTGAGGGTTAGGCTGAAGGTTAGGCTTAGGGTTAGGGTTAGGGTTAGAATCAGGCGCATTTTTAGTGTTCTGGTTTTCGTTAGGGTATGGCTTAGAGTGCATTTAGGGGTAGGGGTAGGAGTAGGGGTAGGATTAGGGTTAAGGGTGTGTGTTGGTAGAATCGAAGTTTAGGGTTAGGCTTAGGGTCAGGAATGGCTTTTGGGTTAGAATCGAGTGCATATAGGCTTAGGGATAGTGTTGAAATTGACGATTTAGTTTTAGCGTTAGAATCAAGCACATTTAGGGATAGAGTTATGGTTAGAATTCGTTAGGGTTAAGGTTAGTGGTAGAGTTAGGGGTATGGTTAGAGTGCATTTAGCGGTAGGGGTTGGGGCCACGGTTAGAATTAAGGTTAGGGTCAGTGTTGGTAGAATCGAGGTTAGGGTTAGGCTCAGGGTCAGGATTGCCTTTTGGGTTAGAATCGAGGCCATTTAGGCTTGCGGGTTACTGTTGAGATTGACGAATTAGTGTTAGGGTTAGAATCAAGAACATTACAGTTAGAGTTATGGTTAGAATCCAGTGCATTTAGGGTTAGGCTTAGGCTTAGGGTTACGGTTATGTTTAGGGTGAGTGCTAGAATCGAGTGCATTTAAGGATAGTGTTAGGGTTACAGTTAGGTTTAGGGTTAGTTTTCGTAGAATTGAGGGTTAGTCTTAGGGTGAGGGTTAGGGTTAGAATCAAGCATAGTTTTAGTGTTAGCGTTAGGGTTAGTGTAAGCATTAGAGTGCATTTAGAGGTAGGGGTAGCGGTAGGATTAGGATTTGGGTTAGGGTTAGTGATGGTAGAATCGAGGTTTAGGTTTAGGCTTAGGGTCATGATTGCATTTTGGATCAGAATCGAGTGTATTTAGGCTTTGGGTTAGTGTTCAAATTGACGATTTAGTGTTAGGGTTTGAATCGAGCACCTTTAGAGTTAGAATTAGGGTTTGAATTCAGTGCATTTAGGGTTAAAGTTAGGGTTAGGGTTAGGTTTACGGTCAGGGTTAAAATCGAGAGCATTTAAGGATAGTGCTAGGGTTAGAGTTAGGTTTAGGGTTAACTTTCGTAGAATCGAGGGTTAGGCTTAGTGTTAGGCTTAGGGTGAGGGTTATGGTTAGGATCAAGCACAGTGTTAGTGTTATCGTTAGGGTAAGGGTTAGGGTTAAAGTGCTTTTAGGGCTAGTGGTAGGGGTAGGGTGAGGATTAGGGTTAAGGTTTGTGTTGGTAGAATCGAGGTTTCAGTTTAGGCTTAGGGTCAGGATTGCATTTTGGATCAGAATCGAGTGTATTTAGGAGTAGGGTTAGTGTTGAGATTGACGATTAAGTGTTAGGCTTAGAATTGAGCACATTAGGGTTAGAGTTATGGTTAGAATCCACTGCATTTCGGCTTAGGGTTAGGGTTAAGGTTAGAATCAGGCGCATTTTTATTGTTCTGGTTTTCGTTAGCGTATGGCTTAGAGTTAATTAAGGGGCAGGGCTAGGAGTAGGGTTAGGATTAGGGTTAGGGTTTGTGTTGGTAGAATCGAGGTTTAGGTTTAGGCTTAGGGTCAGGATTGCATTTTGGATCAGAATCGAGTGTATTTAGGCTTTGGGTTACTGTTCAAATTGACGATTTAGTGTTAGGGTTTGAATCGAGCACATTTAGGGTTAGAGTTATGGTTAGAATTCAGTGCACTTAGGGTTAGTGTTAGGGTTAGGTTTAGGGTCAGGGTTAAATCGAGAGCATTTAAGGATAGTGCTAGGGTTAGAGTTAGGTTTAGCGTTCGCTTTCGTAGAATCGAGGGTTAGGCTTGGGGTTAGGGTTAGGGTTAGAAGCAAGGGCATTTTTAGTGTTGTGGTTTTCGTCAGGGTATGGCTTAGAGTGCATTTAGGGGTAGGGGTATGAGTAGAGTTAGGATTAGGGTAAAGGTTTGTATTGGTAGAATCGAGGTTTAGGGTTAGGCTTAGGGTCAGGAATGGCTTTTGGGTTAGAATCGAGTGCATTTAGGCTTAGGGATAGTGTTGAAATTGACGATTTAGTGTTAGGGTTAGAATCGAGCACATTTAGGGTTAGAGTTTTGCTTAGAATTCGTTAGGGTTAGGGTTAGGGTTAGGGGTAGGGGTAGGGTTAGAGTGCATTTAGGGCTAGTGGTAGGGGTAGGGTTAGGATTAGGGTTACGGTTTGTATTGGTAGAATCGAAGTTTAGGGTTAGGCTTCGGGTCAGGATTGCCTCTTGGGTTAGAATCGGGTGCATTTAGGGTTAGGGTTAGTGTTGAGATTGACGATTTAGTGTTAGGCTTAGAATCAAGCACATGAGGGTTAGAGTTATGGTTAGAATCCACTGCATTTAGGCTTAGGGTTAAGGTTAGGCTTATTAGGGTCAGGGTTAGAATCGAGAGCATTTAAGGATAGTGCTAGGGTTAGAGTTAGGTTTAGGGTTAGCTTTCGTAGAATCGAGGGTTAGGCTTAGGGTTAGGCTTAGGGTGAGGGTTAGGGTTAGAATCAAGCACAGTTTTAGTGTTAGCGTTAGGGTGAGGGTTAGGGTTAAAGTGCTTTTAGGGCTAGAGGAAGCGATAGGGTTAGGATTAGGGTTAAGGTTTGTGTTGGTAGAATCGAAGTTTAGGGTTAGGCTTAGGGTCAAGATTGCCTTTTGGGTTAGAATCGAGTGCATTTATGGTTAGGGTTAGTGTTGAGATTGACGATTTAGTGTTAGGATTGGAATCAAGCACATGAGCGTTAGAGTTATGGTTAGAATCCACTGCATTTAGGCTTAGGGTTAGGGTTAGGGTTATTAGGGTCAGGGTTAGAATCGAGAGCATTTAAGGATAGTGCTAGGGTTAGAGTTATGTTTAGCGTTCACTTTCGTAGAATCGAGGGTTAGGCTTAAGGTTAGGTTTAGGGTTAGGGTTAGGGTTAGAATCAGGCGCATTTTTAGTGTTCTGGTTTTCGTTAGGGTATGGCTTAGAGTGCATTTAGGGGTAGGGGTAGAAGTAGGGTTAGGATAGGTTTAAGGTTTGTGTTGGTAGAATCGAGGTTTAGGAGTAGGCTGAGGGTCAGGAATGGCTTTTGGGTTAGAATCCAGTGCATTTAGGCTTAGGGATAGTGTTGAAATTGACGATTTCGTTTTAGCGTTAGAATCAAGCACATTTAGGGATAGAGTTATGGTTAGATTTCGTTAGGGTTACGGTTAGTGTTAGGGTTAGGGGGATGGTTAGAGTGCATGTAGCGGTAGGGCTTGGGGCACGGTTAGAATTAAGGTTAGGGTTAGTGTTGGTAGAATCGAGGGTTAGGGTTAGGCTCAGGGTCAATATTCCCATTTAGGTTAGAATCGAGTGCATTGAGGCTTAAGGTTACTGTTGAGATTGACGAATTAGTGTTAGGGTTAGAATCAAGAACATTACCTTTAGAGTTATGGTTAGAATCCAGTGCATTTAGGGTTAGGCTTAGGCTTAGGGTTACGGTTATGTTTAGGGTGAGGGTTAGAATCGAGTGCATTTAAGGATAGTGTTAGGGGTAGAGTTAGGTTTAGGGTTAGCTTTCGTAGAATCGAGGGTTAGGCTTCGGGTTAGGGTTAGCGTTAGGGTTAGGGTTAGAATCAGGCGCAATTTTAGTGTTATGGTTGGGGTGTAGGGTATGGCTTAGAGTGCATTTAGGGGTAGGGATAGGAGTAGGGTTAGGATTAGTCTTAAGGTTTGTGTTGGTAGAATCGAGGTTTAAGGTTAGGCTAAGGGTCAGGATTGCCTTTTGGGTTAGAATCGAGTGCATTTAGGGTTAGAGTTAGTGTTGAGATTGACGATTTAGTATTAGGGTTATAATCGAGCACATTAGGGTTAGAGTTATGGTTAGAATCCAGTGGCATTTAGGGTTAGGATTAGGGTTAGGGTTAGGGTTAGGGTTAGGTTTAGGGTCAGGGTTAGAATCGAGAGAATTTAAGGACAGTGCTAGGCTTAGAGTTAGGTTTAGGGTTAGCTTTCATAGAATCGAGGGTTAGGCTTAGGATTAGGCTTAGGGTGAGGGTTAGGGTTAGAATCAAGCACAGTTTTAGTGTTAGCCTTAGGGTGAGGGTTAGGGTTAAAGTGCTTTTAGGGCTAGTGGTAGGGGTAGGGGTAGGATTAGGGTTAAGGTTTGTGTTGGTAGAATCGAGGTTTAGATTTAGGCTTAGTGTCAGGATTGCATTTTGGATCAGAATCGGGTGTATTTAGACTTTGCGTTAGTGTTCAAATTGACGATTTAGTGTTAGGGTTTGAATCGAGCACATTTAGGGTTAGAGTTATGGTTAGAATTCAGTGCATTTAGGGTTAGGGTTAGGGTTAGGGTTAGGTTTAGGGTCAGGTTTAGAATCGAGAGCATTTCAGGATAGTGCTAGCGTTAGAGTTAGGTTTAGCGTTCGCTTTCATAGAATCGAGGGTTAGGCTGAAGGTTAGGCTTAGGGTTAGGGTTAGGGTTAGAATCAGGCGCATTTTTAGTGTTCTGGTTTTCGTTAGGGTATGGCTTAGAGTGCATTTAGGGGTAGGGGTAGGAGTAGGGGTAGGATTAGGGTTAAGGTGTGTGTTGGTAGAATCGAAGTTTAGGGTTAGGCTTAGGGTCAGGAATGGCTTTTGGGTTAGAATCGAGTGCATATAGGCTTAGGGATAGTGTTGAAATTGACGATTTAGTTTTAGCGTTAGAATCAAGCACATTTAGGGATAGAGTTATGGTTAGAATTCGTTAGGGTTAAGGTTAGTGGTAGAGTTAGGGGTATGGTTAGAGTGCATTTAGCGGTAGGGGTTGGGGCACGGTTAGAATTAAGGTTAGGGTCAGTGTTGGTAGAATCGAGGTTTAGGGTTAGGCTCAGGGTCAGGATTGCCTTTTGGGTTAGAATCGAGGCCATTTAGGCTTGCGGTTACTGTTGAGATTGACGAATTAGTGTTAGGGTTAGAATCAAGAACATTACAGTTAGAGTTATGGTTAGAATCCAGTGCATTTAGGGTTAGGCTTAGGCTTAGGGTTACGGTTATGTTTAGGGTGAGTGCTAGAATCGAGTGCATTTAAGGATAGTGTTAGGGTTACAGTTAGGTTTAGGGTTAGTTTTCGTAGAATTGAGGGTTAGTCTTAGGGTGAGGGTTAGGGTTAGAATCAAGCATAGTTTTAGTGTTAGCGTTAGGGTTAGTGTAAGCATTAGAGTGCATTTAGAGGTAGGGGTAGCGGTAGGATTAGGATTTGGGTTAGGGTTAGTGATGGTAGAATCGAGGTTTAGGTTTAGGCTTAGGGTCATGATTGCATTTTGGATCAGAATCGAGTGTATTTAGGCTTTGGGTTAGTGTTCAAATTGACGATTTAGTGTTAGGGTTTGAATCGAGCACCTTTAGAGTTAGAATTAGGGTTTGAATTCAGTGCATTTAGGGTTAAAGTTAGGGTTAGGGTTAGGTTTACGGTCAGGGTTAAAATCGAGAGCATTTAAGGATAGTGCTAGGGTTAGAGTTAGGTTTAGGGTTGACTTTCGTAGAATCGAGGGTTAGGCTTAGTGTTAGGCTTAGGGTGAGGGTTATGGTTAGAATCAAGCACAGTGTTAGTGTTATCGTTAGGGTAAGGGTTAGGGTTAAAGTGCTTTTAGGGCTAGTGGTAGGGGTAGGGTGAGGATTAGGGTTAAGGTTTGTGTTGGTAGAATCGAGGTTTCAGTTTAGGCTTAGGGTCAGGATTGCATTTTGGATCAGAATCGAGTGTATTTAGGAGTAGGGTTAGTGTTGAGATTGACGATTAAGTGTTAGGCTTAGAATTGAGCACATTAGGGTTAGAGTTATGGTTAGAATCCACTGCATTTCGGCTTAGGGTTAGGGTTAAGGTTAGAATCAGGCGCATTTTTATTGTTCTGGTTTTCGTTAGCGTATGGCTTAGAGTTAATTAAGGGGCAGGGCTAGGAGTAGGGTTAGGATTAGGGTTAGGGTTTGTGTTGGTAGAATCGAGGTTTAGGTTTAGGCTTAGGGTCAGGATTGCATTTTGGATCAGAATCGAGTGTATTTAGGCTTTGGGTTACTGTTCAAATTGACGATTTAGTGTTAGGGTTTGAATCGAGCACATTTAGGGTTAGAGTTATGGTTAGAATTCAGTGCATTTAGGGTTAGTGTTAGGGTTAGGTTTAGGGTCAGGGTTAAATCGAGAGCATTTAAGGATAGTGCTAGGGTTAGAGTTAGGTTTAGCGTTCGCTTTCGTAGAATCGAGGGTTAGGCTTAAGGTTAGGCTTGGGGTTAGGGTTAGGGTTAGAAGCAAGGGCATTTTTAGTGTTGTGGTTTTCGTCAGGGTATGGCTTAGAGTGCATTTAGGGGTAGGGGTATGAGTAGAGTTAGGATTAGGGTAAAGGTTTGTATTGGTAGAATCGAGGTTTAGGGTTAGGCTTAGGGTCAGGAATGGCTTTTGGGTTAGAATCGAGTGCATTTAGGCTTAGGGATAGTGTTGAAATTGACGATTTAGTGTTAGGGTTAGAATCGAGCACATTTAGGGTTAGAGTTTTGCTTAGAATTCGTTAGGGTTAGGGTTAGTGTTAGGGGTAGGGTAGGGTTAGAGTGCATTTAGGGCTAGTGGTAGGGTAGGGTTAGGATTAGGGTTACGGTTTGTATTGGTAGAATCGAAGTTTAGGGTTAGGCTTCGGGTCAGGATTGCCTCTTGGGTTAGAATCGGGTGCATTTAGGGTTAGGGTTAGTGTTGAGATTGGCGATTTAGTGTTAGGCTTAGAATCAAGCACATGAGGGTTAGAGTTATGGTTAGAATCCACTGCATTTAGGCTTAGGGTTAAGGTTAGGGTTATTAGGGTCAGGGTTAGAATCGAGAGCATTTAAGGATAGTGCTAGGGTTAGAGTTAGGTTTAGGGTTAGCTTTCGTAGAATCGAGGGTTAGGCTTAGGGTTAGGCTTAGGGTGAGGGTTAGGGTTAGAATCAAGCACAGTTTTAGTGTTAGCGTTAGGGTGAGGGTTAGGGTTAAAGTGCTTTTAGGGCTAGAGGAAGCGATAGGGTTAGGATTAGGGTTAAGGTTTGTGTTGGTAGAATCGAAGTTTAGGGTTAGGCTTAGGGTCAAGATTGCCTTTTGGGTTAGAATCGAGTGCATTTATGGTTAGGGTTAGTGTTGAGATTGACGATTTAGTGTGAGGCTTGGAATCAAGCACATGAGCGTAAGAGTTATGGTTAGAATCCACTGCATTTAGGCTTAGGGTTAGGGTTAGGGTTATTAGGGTCAGGGTTAGAATCGAGAGCATTTAAGGATAGTGCTAGGGTTAGAGTTATGTTTAGCGTTCACTTTCGTAGAATCGAGGGTTAGGCTTAAGGTTAGGTTTAGGGTTAGGGTTAGGGGTTAGAATCAGGCGCATTTTTAGTGTTCTGGTTTTCGTTAGGGTATGGCTTAGAGTGCATTTAGGGGTAGGGGTAGAAGTAGGGTTAGGATAGGTTTAAGGTTTGTGTTGGTAGAATCGAGGTTTAGGATTAGGCTGAGGGTCAGGAATGGCTTTTGGGTTAGAATCCAGTGCATTTAGGCTTAGGGATAGTGTTGAAATTGACGATTTCGTTTTAGCGTTAGAATCAAGCACATTTAGGGATAGAGTTATGGTTAGATTTCGTTAGGGTTACGGTTAGTGTTAGGGTTAGGGGGATGGTTAGAGTGCATTTAGGGGTAGGGCTTTGGGCACGGTTAGAATTAAGGTTAGGGTTAGTGTTGGTAGAATCGAGGGTTAGGGTTAGGCTCAGGGTCAATATTCCCATTTAGGTTAGAATCGAGTGCATTGAGGCTTAAGGTTACTGTTGAGATTGACGAATTAGTGTTAGGGTTAGAATCAAGAACATTACCTTTAGAGTTATGGTTAGAATCCAGTGCATTTAGGGTTAGGCTTAGGCTTAGGGTTACGGTTATGTTTAGGGTGAGGGTTAGAATCGAGTGCATTTAAGGATAGTGTTAGGGGTAGAGTTAGGTTTAGGGTTAGCTTTCGTAGAATCGAGGGTTAGGCTTCGGGTTAGGGTTAGCGTTAGGGTTAGGGTTAGAATCAGGCGCAATTTTAGTGTTATGGTTGGGGTTAGGGTATGGCTTAGAGTGCATTTAGGGGTAGGGATAGGAGTAGGGTTAGGATTAGTCTTAAGGTTTGTGTTGGTAGAATCGAGGTTTAAGGTTAGGCTAAGGGTCAGGATGGCCTTTTGGGTTAGAATCGAGTGCATTTAGGGTTAGAGTTAGTGTTGAGATTGACGATTTAGTATTAGGGGTTATAATCGAGCCCATTAGGGTTAGAGTTATGGTTAGAATCCAGTGCATTTAGGGTTAGGATTAGGGTTAGGGTTAGGGTTAGGGTTAGGTTTAGGGTCAGGGTTAGAATCGAGAGAATTTAAGGACAGTGCTAGGCTTAGAGTTAGGTTTAGGGTTAGCTTTCATAGAATCGAGGGTTAGGCTTAGGATTAGGCTTAGGGTGAGGGTTAGGGTTAGAATCAAGCACAGTTTTAGTGTTAGCCTTAGGGTGAGGGTTAGGGTTAAAGTGCTTTTAGGGCTAGTGGTAGGGGTAGGGGTAGGATTAGGGTTAAGGTTTGTGTTGGTAGAATCGAGGTTTAGATTTAGGCTTAGTGTCAGGATTGCATTTTGGATCAGAATCGGGTGTATTTAGACTTTGCGTTAGTGTTCAAATTGACGATTTAGTGTTAGGGTTTGAATCGAGCACATTTAGGGTTAGAGTTATGGTTAGAATTCAGTGCATTTAGGGTTAGGGTTAGGGTTAGGGTTAGGTTTAGGGTCAGGTTTAGAATCGAGAGCATTTCAGGATAGTGCTAGCGTTAGAGTTAGGTTTAGCGTTCGCTTTCATAGAATCGAGGGTTAGGCTGAAGGTTAGGCTTAGGGTTAGGGTTAGGGTTAGAATCAGGCGCATTTTTAGTGTTCTGGTTTTCATTAGGGTATGGCTTAGAGTGCATTTAGGGGGTAGGGGTAGGAGTAGGGGTAGGATTAGGGTTAAGGTGTGTGTTGGTAGAATCGAAGTTTAGGGTTAGGCCTTAGGGTCAGGAATGGCTTTTGGGTTAGAATCGAGTGCATATAGGCTTAGGGATAGTGTTGAAATTGACGATTTAGTTTTAGCGTTAGAATCAAGCACATTTAGGGATAGAGTTATGGTTAGAATTCGTTAGGGTTAAGGTTAGTGGTAGAGTTAGGGGTATGGTTAGAGTGCATTTAGCGGTAGGGGTTGGGGCACGGTTAGAATTAAGGTTAGGGTCAGTGTTGGTAGAATCGAGGTTTAGGGTTAGGCTCAGGGTCAGGATTGCCTTTTGGGTTAGAATCGAGGCCATTTAGGCTTGCGGTTACTGTTGAGATTGACGAATTAGTGTTAGGGTTAGAATCAAGAACATTACAGTTAGAGTTATGGTTAGAATCCAGTGCATTTAGGGTTAGGCTTAGGCTTAACGGTTACGGTTATGTTTAGGGTGAGTGCTAGAATCGAGTGCATTTAAGGATAGTGTTAGGGTTACAGTTAGGTTTAGGGTTAGTTTTCGTAGAATTGAGGGTTAGTCTTAGGGTGAGGGTTAGGGTTAGAATCAAGCATAGTTTTAGTGTTAGCGTTAGGGTTAGTGTAAGCATTAGAGTGCATTTAGAGGTAGGGGTAGCGGTAGGATTAGGATTTGGGTTAGGGTTAGTGATGGTAGAATCGAGGTTTAGGTTTAGGCTTAGGGTCATGATTGCATTTTGGATCAGAATCGAGTGTATTTAGGCTTTGGGGTTAGTGTTCAAATTGACGATTTAGTGTTAGGGTTTGAATCGAGCACCTTTAGAGTTAGAATTAGGGTTTGAATTCAGTGCATTTAGGGTTAAAGTTAGGGTTAGGGGTTAGGTTTACGGTCAGGGTTAAAATCGAGAGCATTTAAGGATAGTGCTAGGGGTTAGAGTTAGGTTTAGGGTTAACTTTCGTAGAATCGAGGGTTAGGCTTAGTGTTAGGCTTAGGGTGAGGGTTATGGTTAGAATCAAGCACAGTGTTAGTGTTATCGTTAGGGTAAGGGTTAGGGTTAAAGTGCTTTTAGGGCTAGTGGTAGGGGTAGGGTGAGGATTAGGGTTAAGGTTTGTGTTGGTAGAATCGAAGGTTTCAGTTTAGGCTTAGGGTCAGGATTGCATTTTGGATCAGAATCGAGTGTATTTAGGAGTAGGGTTAGTGTTGAGATTGACGATTAAGTGTTAGGCTTAGAATTGAGCACATTAGGGTTAGAGTTATGGTTAGAATCCACTGCATTTCGGCTTAGGGTTAGGGTTAAGGTTAGAATCAGGCGCATTTTTATTGTTCTGGTTTTCGTTAGCGTATGGCTTAGAGTTAATTAAGGGGCAGGGCTAGGAGTAGGGTTAGGATTAGGGTTAGGGTTTGTGTTGGTAGAATCGAGGTTTAGGTTTAGGCTTAGGGTCAGGATTGCATTTTGGATCAGAATCGAGTGTATTTAGGCTTTGGGTTACTGTTCAAATTGACGATTTAGTGTTAGGGTTTGAATCGAGCACATTTAGGGTTAGAGTTATGGTTAGAATTCAGTGCACTTAGGTTAGTGTTAGGGTTAGGTTTAGGGTCAGGGTTAAATCGAGAGCATTTAAGGATAGTGCTAGGGTTAGAGTTAGGTTTAGCGTTCGCTTTCGTAGAATCGAGGGGTTAGGCTTGGGGTTAGGGTTAGGGTTAGAAGCAAGGGCATTTTTAGTGTTGTGGTTTTCCGGCTCCGTGGTTGTATGGCTTAGAGTGCATTTAGGGGTAGGGGTATGAGTAGAGTTAGGATTAGGGTAAAGGTTTGTATTGGTAGAATCGAGGTTTAGGGTTAGGCTTAGGGTCAGGAATGGCTTTTGGGTTAGAATCGAGTGCATTTAGGCTTAGGGATAGTGTTGAAATTGACGATTTAGTGTTAGGGTTAGAATCGAGCACATTTAGGGTTAGAGTTTTGCTTAGAATTCGTTAGGGTTAGGGTTAGGGTTAGGGGTAGGGGTAGGGTTAGAGTGCATTTAGGGCTAGTGGTAGGGGTAGGGTTAGGATTAGGGTTACGGTTTGTATTGGTAGAATCGAAGTTTAGGGTTAGGCTTCGGGTCAGGATTGCCTCTTGGGTTAGAATCGGGTGCATTTAGGGTTAGGGTTAGTGTTGAGATTGACGATTTAGTGTTAGGGCTTAGAATCAAGCACATGAGGGTTAGAGTTATGGTTAGAATCCACTGCATTTAGGCTTAGGGTTAAGGTTAGGGTTATTAGGGTCAGGGTTAGAATCGAGAGCATTTAAGGATAGTGCTAGGGTTAGAGTTAGGTTTAGGGTTAGCTTTCGTAGAATCGAGGGTTAGGCTTAGGGTTAGGCTTAGGGTGAGGGTTAGGGTTAGAATCAAGCACAGTTTTAGTGTTAGCGTTAGGGTGAGGGTTAGGGTTAAAGTGCTTTTAGGGCTAGAGGAAGCGATAGGGTTAGGATTAGGGTTAAGGTTTGTGTTGGTAGAATCGAAGTTTAGGGTTAGGCTTAGGGTCAAGATTGCCTTTTGGGTTAGAATCGAGTGCATTTATGGTTAGGGTTAGTGTTGAGATTGACGATTTAGTGTTAGGATTGGAATCAAGCACTATGAGCGTTAGAGTTATGGTTAGAATCCACTGCATTTAGGCTTAGGGTTAGGGTTAGGGTTATTAGGGTCAGGGTTAGAATCGAGAGCATTTAAGGATAGTGCTAGGGTTAGAGTTATGTTTAGCGTTCACTTTCGTAGAATCGAGGGTTAGGCTTAAGGTTAGGTTTAGGCTTAGGGTTAGGGTTAGAATCAGGCGCATTTTTAGTGTTCTGGTTTTCGTTAGGGTATGGCTTAGAGTGCATTTAGGGGTAGGGGTAGAAGTAGGGTTAGGATAGGTTTAAGGTTTGTGTTGGTAGAATCGAGGTTTAGGAGTAGGCTGAGGGTCAGGAATGGCTTTTGGTTAGAATCCAGTGCATTTAGGCTTAGGGATAGTGTTGAAATTGACGATTTCGTTTTAGCGTTAGAATCAAGCACATTTAGGGATAGAGTTATGGTTAGATTTCGTTAGGGTTACGGTTAGTGTTAGGGTTAGGGGGATGGTTAGAGTGCATTTAGGGGTAGGGCTTTGGGCACGGTTAGAATTAAGGTTAGGGTTAGTGTTGGTAGAATCGAGGGTTAGGGTTAGGCTCAGGGTCAATATTCCCATTTAGGTTAGAATCGAGTGCATTGAGGCTTAAGGTTACTGTTGAGATTGACGAATTAGTGTTAGGGTTAGAATCAAGAACATTACCTTTAGAGTTATGGTTAGAATCCAGTGCATTTAGGGTTAGGCTTAGGCTTAGGGTTACGGTTATGTTTAGGGTGAGGGTTAGAATCGAGTGCATTTAAGGATAGTGTTAGGGGTAGAGTTAGGTTTAGGGTTAGCTTTCGTAGAATCGAGGGTTAGGCTTCGGGTTAGGGTTAGCGTTAGGGTTAGGGTTAGAATCAGGCGCAATTTTAGTGTTATGGTTGGGGTTAGGGTATGGCTTAGAGTGCATTTAGGGGTAGGGATAGGAGTAGGGTTAGGATTAGTCTTAAGGTTTGTGTTGGTAGAATCGAGGTTTAAGGTTAGGCTAAGGGTCAGGATGGCCTTTTGGGTTAGAATCGAGTGCATTTAGGGTTAGAGTTAGTGTTGAGATTGACGATTTAGTATTAGGGTTATAATCGAGCCCATTAGGGTTAGAGTTATGGTTAGAATCCAGTGCATTTAGGGTTAGGATTAGGGTTAGGGTTAGGGTTAGGGTTAGGTTTAGGGTCAGGGTTAGAATCGAGAGAATTTAAGGACAGTGCTAGGCTTAGAGTTAGGTTTAGGGTTAGCTTTCATAGAATCGAGGGTTAGGCTTAGGATTAGGCTTAGGGTGAGGGTTAGGGTTAGAATCAAGCACAGTTTTAGTGTTAGCCTTAGGGTGAGGGTTAGGGTTAAAGTGCTTTTAGGGCTAGTGGTAGGGGTAGGGGTAGGATTAGGGTTAAGGTTTGTGTTGG